>NC_041387.1:75568310-75588269 GCF_002162155.2 Triticum dicoccoides
ATGCATCCCTCTGGGGCCGGTGTCCCCACCTGGTGGACCCCCGGGATCCTCCCGGTGGTCCTGGTACGTTACCGATAACACTCGAAACTTTTCCGGTGACCAAACCAGGACTTCCCATATATAAATCTTTACCTCCAGATCATTCCAAACACCTCGTGACGTCCAGGATCTCATACGGGACTCCGAACAACATTCGGTAACAACGTATATCTATTCCCTATAACCCTAGTGTCATCGAACCTTAAGTGTGTAGACCCTGCGGGTTCGGGAACCATGCAGGCATGACCGAGACGTTCTCCGGTCAATAACCAACAGCGGGATCTGGATACCCATGTTGGCCCCTACATGTTCCACGATGATCTCCTCGGATGAACCACGATGTCAAGGACTCAATCAATCCCGTATACAATTCCCTTTGTCTAGCGGTATGGTACTTGCCCGAGATTCGATCGTCGGTATGTCGATACCTTGTTCAATCTCGTTACCGGCAAGTCTCTTTACTCATTCTGTAACACATCATCCCGTGATCAACCCCTTGGTCACATTATGCACATTATGATGATGTCCTATCGAGTGGGCCCAGAGATACCTCTCCATCACACGGAGTGACAAATCCCAGTCTCGATTCGTGCCAACCCAACAGACACTTTCGTAGATACCCGTACTGCACCTTTATAGCCACCCAGTTACGTTGTGACGTTTGGTACACCCAAAGCATTCCTACGTTATCCGGGAGTTGCACAATCTCATGGTCTAAGGAAATGATACTTGACATTAGAAAAGCTTTAGCATACGAACTACACGATCTTTGTGCTAGGCTTAGGATTGGGTCTCGTCCATCACATCATTCTCCTAATGATGTGATCCCGTTATCAACGACATCCAATGTCCATGGTCAGGAAACCATAACCATCTATTGATCAACGAGCTAGTCAACTAGAGGCTTACTAGGGACATGGTGTTGTCTATGTACCCACACATGTATCCGGGTTTCCCATCAATACAATTATAGCATGGATAATAAACGATTATCATGAACAAGGAAATATAATAATAATAACTAATTTATTATTGCCTCTAGGGCATATTTCCAACAGTCTCCCACTTGCACTAGAGTCAATAATCTAGTTCACATCGCCATGTGATTAACACTCATAGGTCACATCTCCATGTTACCAACATCCAAAGAGTTTACTAGTGTCACTAAACTAGTTCACATCATCATGTGATTAAGACTCAATGAGTTCTGGGGTTTGATCATGTTTTGCTTGTGAGAGAGGTTTTAGTCAACGGGTCTGCAACATTCAGATCCGTATGTACTTTGCAAATCTCTAGGTCATATTGTAAATGCTGCTTCCACGCTCCACTTGGAGCTATTCCAAATGGTTGTTCCACTATACGTATCCGGTTTTCTACTCAGAGTCATTCGGATAGGTGTTAAAGCTTGCATCGACGCAACTCTTTACGTCGAAGTCTTTATCACCTCCATAATCGAGAAACATATCCTTATTTACTCCAAGGACAATTTTGACTGCTGTCCAATGATCCATTCCTGGATCACTCTTGTACCCCTTGCCAGACTCATGGCAAGGCACACTTCCGGTGTGGTACACAACACATCATACTATAGAGCCTACGTCTGAAGCATAGGGGACGACCTTCGTCCTTTCTCTCTCTTTTGCCGTGGTCGAGCTTTAACTCTTAACTTCATACCTTACAACTAAGGCAAGAACTCCTTCTTTGATTGATCCATCTTGCACACCTTCAAGATCATGTCAAGGTATGTGCTCATTTGAAAGTACCATTTAGCGTTTTTAATCTATCCTCATAGATCTTGATGCTCAATGTTCAAGTAGCTTAATCCAGGTCTTTCATTGAAAAACATTTTTCAAATAACCCTATATGCTTTCCAAAAATTCTACATCATTTCCGATCAACAATATGTCAACAACATATACTCATCAGAAATGCTATAGTGCTCCCACTCACTTCTTTGGAAATACAAGTTTCTCATAAACTTTGTATAAACCCAAAATCTTTGATCGTCTCATCAAAGCGTATATTCCAACTCCGAGATGCTTACTCCAGTCCTTAGAAGGATTGCTTGAGCTTCGCACACTTGTTAGCATCTTTCAGGATTGACAAAACCTTCTGGTTGTATCACATACAACCTTTCCTCAAGAAAATTGTCGAGGAAACAATGTTTTGACATCCTATCTGCAAGATTTCATAAATAATGCAGTAACCGCTAATCCAAATCCAACAGACTCTTAGCATCGCTACGAGTGAGAAAGCCTCATTGTAGTCAACTCCTTGAACTTGTCGGAGATCATCTTAACGACAAGTCGAGCTTTCTTAATGGTGATACTTACCATCATTGTCCGTCTTCCTTTTAAAATCCATCTGTACCCAACAGCCTTACGACCATCAAGTGTTTCTTCCAAAGTCCACACTTTGTTTTCTTACATGGATCCTCTCTCGGATTTTATGCCTCTAGCCATTTGTCAGAATACGGGCCCACCATCGCTTCTCCATAGCTCATAGGTTCATTTTTGTCTAGCAACATGACTTCCAAGATAGGATTTCATACCACTCTGAAGTAGTACACATCCTTGTCGACCTACGAGGTTCGGTAGTGACTTGATCCGAAGCATTATGATCACTATCATCAGCTTCCACTTCAATTGGTGTAGGTGCCACATGAACAACTTCCTGTGCCCTGCTACACACTGGTTGAAGTGATGGTTCATTAACCTCATCAAGTCTCCACCATCCTCCCACTCAATTCTTTCGAGACAAACTTTTCCTCGAGAAAGGACCCAATTCAAGAAACAATCCCGATTGCTTTTGGATCTGAATTAGGAGGTATACCCAACTATTTTGGGTGTCCTATGAAGATGCATTTTATCCTCTTTGGGTTCGAGCTTATCAACCTGAAACTTTTTCACATAAGCGTCGCAGCCCCAAACTTTTAAGAAACGACAACTTAGGTTTCTCCAAACCATAGTTCAAACGGTGTCGTCTCAATGGAATTACGTGGTGCCCTATTAAAGTGAGTGCGGTTGTCTCTAATGCCTAACCCATGAACAATAGTGGTAATTCGATAAGAGACATCATGGTATGCAGCATATCCAATAGGGTGCAACTAGGATGTTCGGACACATCATCACACTATGGTGTTCCAGGCGGTATTAATTGTGAAACAATTTCCACAATGTCTTAATTGCGTGCCAAAGCTCGTAACTCAGATACTCATCTCTATGATCATATCATAGACATTTTATCCTCTTGTCACAATGACCTTCAACTTCACTCTGAAATTACTTGAACCATTCAATAATTCAGACTTGTGTTTCATCAAGTAAATATACTCATTATCTACTCAAATCATCCGTGAAGTAAGTACATAACGATATCCACTGCGTGCCTCAGCACTCATTGGACTGCACACATCAAAATGTATTACTTCCAACAAGTTGCTTTCTTGTTCCATTTTACTGAAAACGAGGCTTTCAATCATCTTGCCCATGCGGTATGATTTGCATATCTCAAGTGATTCAAAATCAAGTGAGTCCAAACGATCCATCTGCATGGAGTTTCTTCATGCGTATACACCAATAGACATGGTTCGCATGTCTCAAACTTTTCAAAAACGAGTGAGTTCAAAGATCCATCAACATGGAGCTTCTTCATGCGTTTTATTACCAATATGACTTACATGGCAGTGCCACAAGTAAGTGGTACTATCATTACTATCTTATATCTTTTGGCATGAAAACGTGTATCAATACGATCGAGATTTAATAAACCATTCTTTTAGGTGCAAGACCATTGAAGGTATTATTCAAATAAATAGAGTAACCATTATTCTCCTTAAATGAATAACCGTATTGCGATAGGCATAATCCAATCATGTCTATGCTCAACGCAAACACCAAATAACAATTGTTTAGGTTTAACACCAATCTCGATGGTAGAGAGAGCGTGCGATGCTTGATCACATCAATCTTGGAAGCACTTCCAACACTTATCGTCAGCTCACCTTTAGCTAGTCTCCGTTTATAGCTTTTATTTCGAGTTACTAACACTTAGCAACCGAACCGGTATCTAATACCCTGGTGCTACTAGGAGTACTAGTAAAGTACACATTAACATAATGTATATCCAATATACTTCTATCGACCTTGCCAGCCTTCTCATCTACTAAGTATCTAGGGTAATTCTGCTCCAGTGGCTGTTCCCCTTATTACAGAAGCACTTAGTCTTACGTTTGGGTTCAACCTTGGGTTTCTTCACTAGAGCAGCTGATTTGCCGTTTCATGAAGTATCCCTTCTTGCCCTTGCCCTTCTTGAAACTAGTGGTTTCACCAACCATCAACAATTGATGCCCCTTCTTGATTTCTACTTTCGCGGTGTCAAACATCGCGAATATCTCAAGGATCATCTTATCTATCCCTGATATGTTATAGTTCATCATGAAGCTCTATCAGCTTGGTGGCAATGACTTTGGAGAAAAATCACTATCTCACCTGGAAGATTAACTCCCACTCGATTCAAGTGATTGTTGTACTCAGACAATCTGAGTACAAGCTCAACGGTTGAGCTTTTCTCCCTTAGTTTGCAGTCTAAGAAAATCGTCGGAGGTCTAATACCTCTTGACGTGGGCACGAGCCTGAAGTCCCAATTTCAGCTCTTGGAACATCTCATATGTTCTGCGACATTTCAAAAATGTCTTCGGTGCCTCAATTCTAAACCATTTAACATTACCGAACTATCATGTAGTCACCAAAACGTGTATATCAGATGTTCGCAACATCCACAAACCACGTTCGAGGTCCAGCACACCGAGCGGTGCATTAAGGACATAAGTCTTCTACTGTCCGCATAATTGCTACTGTCAACTTTCAACTATTTTTTTTCTCTAGGAACATATCTAAAATAGTAGAACTAAAGCACGAGCTATGACATAATTTGCAAAGGGCTTTTGACTATGTTCAGGATAATTAAGTTCATCTAATGAACTCCCACTCAGATAGACATCCCTCTAGTCATCTAAGTGTTTACATGATCCGAGTCAACTAGGCCGGGTCCGATCATCACGTGAGACGGACTAGTCATCATCGGTGAACATCTTTATGTTGATCGTATCTACCATACGACTCATGCTCGACCTTTCGGTCTCTTGTGTTCCGAGGCCATGTCTGTACATGCTAGGCTCGTCAAGTCAACCTAAGTGTTTCGTGTGTGTAAATCTGGCTTACACCCGTTGTATGTGAACGTTAGAATCTATCACACCCGATCATCACGTGGTGCTTCGAAACGACGAACTTTCGCAACGGTGCACAGTTAGGGGGAACACTTTCTTGAAATTTTAATGAGGGATCATCTTATTTACTACCGTCATTCTAAGCAAATAAGATGCATAAACATGATAAACATCACATGCAATCAAAAAGTGACATGATATGGCCAACATCATTTTGCTCCTTTTGATCTCCATCTTCGGGGCTCCATGATCACCATCGTCACCGGCATGACACCATGATCTCCATCATCGTATCTCCATGAAGTTGTCTCGCCAACTATTACTTCTACTACTATGGCTAACGGTTTAGCAATAAAGTAAAGTAATTACATGGCGTTGTTCAGTGACACGCAGGTCATACAATAAATTAAGACAACTCCTTTGGCTCCTGCCGGTTGTCATACTCATCGACATGCAAGTCGTGATTCCTATTACAAGAACAGGATCAAACTCATACATCACATATCATTCATCACATTCTTTTTGGCCATATCACATCACATAGCATACCCTGCAAAAACAAGTTAGACGTCATCTAATTGTTGTTTGCATGTTTTACGTGGCTGCTATGGGTTTCTAGCAAGAATGTTTCTTACCTACGCGAAATCCACAACGTGATATGCCAATTGCTATTTACCCTTCATAAGGACCCTTTTCATCGAATCCGTCCAACTAAAGTGGGAGAGACTGGCACCCGCTAGCCACCTTATGCAACAAGTGCATGTCAGTCGGTGGAACCTGTCTCATGTAAGTGTACGTGTAAGGTCGGTCCGGGCCGCTTCATCCCACAATACTGTCGAAACAAGATTGGACTAGTAACGGTAAGCATATTGAACAAAATCAACGCCCACAACTACTTTGTGTTCTACTCGTGCAAAGAATCTACGCAATAAACCTGGCTCATGATGCCACTGTTGGGGAACGTAGCAGAAATTCAAAATTTTCCTACGAGTCACCAAGATCTATCTATGGAGAAACTACAAACGAGAGAGAGGAGAGTGCATCTACATACCCTTGTAGATCGCTAAGCGGAAGCGTTCAAGAGAATGGTGTTGAAGGAGTCGTACTCGTCATGATCCAAATCACCGGAGATCCTAGTGCCGAACGGACGGCACCTCCGCGTTCAACACACGTGCAGCCCGGTGACGTCTCCCATGCCTTGATCCAGCAAGGAGAGAGGGAGAGGTTGGCGAAGACTCCATCCAGCAGCAGCACAATGGCGTGGTGGTGATGGAGGAGCGTGGTAATCCAGCAGGGCTTCGCCAAGCACCACGAGAGACGAGGAGAAAGAGAGGTAGGGCTGCGCCAGGGAGAGGTGGAAACTCTTGTGTTGGCAGCCCCAAATACCTCAAGTATATATAGGGGAGAGGGAGGGGGTGCGCCCCCCTTTAGGGTTCCCATCCCAAGGGGTGCGGCAGCCCTAGATCCCATCTAGGGTGCGGCCAAGGGGGGAGAGGGGGGAAACTTGCCCCCCAAGTAAGGTGGACGCGCCCTCTCCCCAAACCCTAGGCGCCTTGGGCCTTGGTGGGGGGGCGCACCAGCCCACCTGGGGCTGGTCTCCTCCCACACTTGGCCCATGCAGCCCTCTGGGGCCGGTGGCCCCACCTGGTGGACCCCCGGGATCCTCCCGGTGGTCCCGGTACGTTACCGATAACACCCGAAACTTTTCCGGTGACCAAAACAAGACTTCCCATATATAAATCTTTACCTCCAGATCATTCCGAAACTCCTCGTGACGTCCGGGATCTCATCCGGGACTCCTAACAACATTCTATAACCAGGTATATCTATTCCCTATAACCCTAGCGTCATCAAACCTTAAGTGTGTAGACCCTACGGGTTCGGGAACCATGCAGACATGACCGAGACGTTCTCCGGTCAATAACCAACAGCAGGATCTGGATACCCATGTTGACCCCCACATGTTCCATGATGATCTCATCGGATGAACCACGATGTCAAGGACTCAATCAATCCGGTATACAATTCCCTTTGTCTAGCGGTATGGTACTTGCCCGAGATTCGATCGTCGGTATGTCGATACCTTGTTCAATCTCGTTACCGGCAAGTCTCTTTACTCGTTCCGTAACACATCATCCCGTGATCAACCCCTTGGTCACATTGTGCACATTATGATGATGTCCTACCGAGTGGGCCCAGAGATACCTCTCCGTCACACGGAGTGACAAATCCCAGTCTCGATTCGTGCCAACCCAACAGACACTTTCAGAGATACCCGTAGTGCACCTTTATAGCCACCCAGTTATGTTGTGATGTTTGGTACACCCAAAGCATTCCTACGGTATCCGGGAGTTGCACAATCTCATGGTCTAAGGAAATGATACTTGACATTAGAAAAGCTTTAGCATACGAACTACACGATCTTTGTGCTAGGCTTAGGATTGGGTCTTGTCCATCACATCATTCTCCTAATGATGTGATCCCGTTATCAACGACATCCAATGTCCATGGTCAGGAAACTGTAACCATCTATTAATCAACGAGCTAGTCAACTAGAGGCTTACTAGGGACATGGTGTTGTCTATGTACCCACACATGTATCTGAGTTTCCCATCAATACAATTATAGCATGGATAATAAACGATTATCATGAACAAGGAAATATAATAATAATAACTAATTTATTATTGCCTCTAGGGCATATTTCCAACACATAAAATGGCAGAAACAATAGACTCTACGGACAAAAGGACCTTTGGAAGCTTTGTAATAAAATGCTTCTTTGAAAGGAAGCCCCCATGTATGGTGGGATGTATACATTTAAAGATGCGTATCCCCAATGATGCAATTTATCCGGGCATACAAAAGAGGATAAAAAGAAAGAAAAAAATGAAAAAAAACTAATTTTAAACCTAGACATAAGGGGGCTGAATTTATGCGTAAAATCTTCAAAGCCGGGCAGCGTTCCATGGCTTCGGCTCATGGCGATTATCCTCCGCCTTGCGAAGGCGATAGGCTCCTCCAGTAAGGACTTCATCAATAATGAAGGGGCCCTCCCATTTGGGTTTGAGCTTATCCTTTTTCTTCTCCGGGAGGCGTAGGACAAGTTCTCCAATGTTATATGTTTTAGTCCGCACTTCTCTGCTTTGGTAACGCTTAGCCAGTTGTTGATAGAATGCGGAATGGGCCTTGGCTACATTGCGCTCCTCTTCCAGTCCATCTAGGTCATCCTGCCGATCAAGTTCGGCTTCTTTCTCTTCATACATGTGCACTCTAGGTGAGTCATGAATGATATCGCAGGGTAGTATGGCTTGAGCGTCGTACACCATAAAGAAAGGTGTGTATCCGGTCGTTCGATTGGGCGCCGTCCGGAGTCCCCAGAGTATGGAATCGAGTTCCTCAACCCATTGCTTATCTGATTCTCGTAAAGAGCGTTTGAGTCTTGGTTTAATACCACTCATGATCAGACCATTGGCCCGTTCGACTTGGCCATTTGTTTGGGGGTGGTATACGGATGCATAGTCGAGTTTAATGCCCAACTTAGCGCACCAGGTTTTCACCTCATCAGCCGTGAAGTTAGAGCCATTGTCAGTGATGATACTGTGCGGGGGGTCCTACCATGTCAAGCCCCTAGACCGCAAAGGGCCAAGTAATGGGGCTTGTTCTTAATGCGGTGGGAGGCATGTGGCTCTGATTGGCAAAGAGTTGACAGTCCACACAACGTTGGACAAGGTCTTGAGCGTCAGCTCAAGACGTAGCCTAAAAAAACCTGTTCGGAATGCCTTGCTTACAAGGACGCGGGCTGCAGCATGATGACCGCCCAGACCGACATGTATCTCTGCCAAGAGCTGCCATCCCTCATCTTCGGAGATACACCTTTGAATGACTCCGGTTGTACTTCTTTTATATAGTTCACCTTCGTGTACTTTGAAGGCTTTGGAGCGCCGGACTATGCATCACGCTTCATTTTGATCGTCGGGGAGCTATTGCCTATTAAGGTAGGACAAGTAAGGTTCGGTCCAAGGGGCGATAACCGCCATGATCTCATGAGCGGAGGGTGTTACCTTGATATCCGAACCCCCGACGTTGTCCGCATTGTGTTTGGCGGTTGGGGGTGTGATTAGTTCTGCATTACCCTCGCCGCTCTCTCCTTGCTGTACCACAGATGGCTTAAAGAGCCGCTCCATGAAGGTGTTGGGTGGCACAGGGTCGCGTTTAGCGCCCATGCGAGCAAGGATGTCGGCTGCCTGATTACTTTCCCGGGCGACATGATGGAACTCAAGTCCATCGAACCGAGCTGACATTTTCAATATGGTGTTTCGGTATGCCATCATTTTTGGGTACTTCTCATCGAATTCTCCGTTGACCTGTGAAATTGTGAGGTTCGAATCCTCGCGTACCTGCAAGTGTTGTATGCCCATGGAGACGGCCATACGAAGACTGTGCAGTAGCGCCTCGTATTTGGCTGCATTATTAGAGTCCGTATACATGATTTGTAACACATAGCGGACTGTGTCCCCAGTGGGGGATGTGAGGATAATGCCAACCCCCAGCCCGGCTAGGATTTTGGATCCATCGAAATACATGACCCAATTAGAATAGGAGACGTACTCTTTAGGGAGTTCGGCTTCCATCCATTCGGCTATGAAGTCGGCCAACACCTGTGATTTAATAGCCCGGCGTGGGTTGTATATGATTTTGAATGGTAATAGCTCAATGGCCCACTTTGCTATACGGCCCGTGGCGTCCCTGTTATTAATGATGTCATTTAGTGGCACCTTGGATGCCACCATGATCGAACACTCCTGAAAGTAGTGTCGAAGTTTGCGAGACGCCATAAAGACTGTGTAGGCTATCTTTTGATAGTGCGGCTATGCGGGTAAGGTGTAAGGACCTCTGATAAATAGTAAACAGGTTTTTGGGTGGGGAATTTATGTCCCTCCTCCCCTCGCTCGACGACGAGGACGACGCTTGCTACTTGGTTAGTTGCCAAAACATATAATAACATAGGTTGTCCAACGCTGGGTGCAGCCAAGATTGGGTTGCTTGTGAGAAGGGCCTTTATTTCTTCCAATTAGGTTGTGGCTACGTCCGTCCATTTGAAGCTATCAGTATGGCGCAGTAGTTTGTATAATGGCAATGCCTTTTCTCCTAATTTGGGGATAAATCGGCTTAAATCCGCCGCACACCCAGCTAATTTCTGGACCTGCTTTAGGTGTGTTATCGTGGCCAATTGTGATAGAGCTCGGATTTTTGCTGGGTTCACCTCAATTCCTCTATGGGAAACAATGAACCCTAGCAACTTTCCAGCTGGAACTACGAAGACACATTTTTCTGGATTAAGCCGGATGTTGTATGTTCAGATATTGTCGAAGGTAAGGCGAAGATCATCCACCAGTGACTCGACGTGTTTTGTCTTAATGACCACGTCGTCCATGTATGCTTCGACTATTTTTCCTATTTGATTTTCCAGGCATGTTTGAATCATGTGTTGGTAGGTAGCCCCGACATTTTTAAGTCCAAAGGGCATAGTGTTGAAGCAGAAGGGACCGTAAGGGGTGATGAATGCGGTTGCAGCCTGGTCCGATTCCTTCATCTTGATTTGATGATATCCGGAATAGGCATTTAGGAAACACTACGAATTGTGTCCTGAAGTTGCATCGATAATTTTGTCAAGGCGGGGCAATGAGAAAGGATCTTTGGGCAAGCCTTGTTGAGGTCTTTGAAGTCGACACACATGCGCCATGATTTGTCCTTTTTAAGGACAATCACCAGATTGGCTAACCAATCTGGATGTTTGATTTCCCTAATGAACCCAGCCTCTAGCAACCTGGCTAGCTCTTCTCCCATTGCTTGACGCGTGGGTTCGGAGAATCTCTGTAGTGTCTGCTTTACGGGCTTAAACCCCTTGATTATATTGAGACTGTGTTCGGCCAGTCTTCATGGGATGTCAGGCATATGTGAAGGATGCCAGGCAAAGATATCCCAATTCTCGTGTAATAATGCCCATAGGGCAGCATCCACTGTCGGATCCAGCTGTGCCCCGATGGATGCTGTTTTATTGGGGTCCGTCGGGTGCACTTGGAATTTTACTATTTCCTCAGCTGGTTTGAAAGAGGTGTACTTGGATCTCTTATCAATGATTATGTCATCCCTATCCACCGTAGCTCGTAGGGTGGTTAATTCTTCTACCGCTAGGGCTTCAGACAGTGCTTCGAGGGCCAAGGATGCGGTCTTGTTTTCGGCACAGAGAGCTTTGTCCGGGTCGCTTGAGATTGTAATGATTCCATTCACTACAAAAAAACACACTTCCGTGATGATACGTGTTTGTCACAGTAGGTCGCATTTTTTGTCATGCATGTACATCCATGACAATTTTATGACAGAATCAAGATAGTCATACCTGTGCTGTCGTAGAAGTGTTCCATGACATTACCAAAATTATCATCACGGAAGTGTCCACATCCATGACGATAAATCGCACGTCACAGAAGTGCTTTCGTCAAGGGTGACCGACACGTGGCATCCACCGTAATGGAACGCCGTTAAGCTATCGGGTCGGGTTTTAGATCCGATAACCCGTTAACAGCCCCGACCAATGGGGATTTTCCACATGTAAAATCATCATTGGCTGGAGGAAACACGTGTCGGCTCATCGTTGGGACAGATGTCATCCACTCATTGGACAGAAGGCGCCTATGATACGTCGACACGTGGCACGACCAATCAAGTTTAAATGGGCCGGCCCAACTAAAGGCCCACAAGATTTTGCGGCCCTTAATGGGCCGACCCAGTTAAAGGCCCACGAGATTGTGCGGACTATAATGGGCTGGCCCAGCTAAAGGCCCACAAGATTTCACGGGCCATAATAGGCCGGCCCAGGTAAAGGCCCACAAGATTTTTGTGTGCCATAATGGGACGGCCCATGTAAAGGCCCACAAAATTCTTGCGGATCATAATGGGCCGGCCCAGCTAAAGGCCCACGAGATTGCACCGACATTAATGGGCCGGCCCAGCTGTAGGCCCACAAGATTTTGAGGACCCTAGTAGGCCGGCCCATTAACTGGCTGCCATGTTTTGGGCCAAATGCCGACCCATAATTGATCCGGTCCATTAATGGCCTGCCACGTTCCGGGCCTAATAATGGCCCATATAAGATCCGGCCCGTTAAAAGCCTCTCGCTTTCTGGGCCAAATCACGGCCCAGATCAGGTCCGACCCTTTAAGAGGCTTTGGGCTCAATTATGGCCCATATCAGATTCGGCCCGTTGACTGGACGCTATGCTTTTGGGCCCACTTGCTAAAGGCCCATTTAGTAATTCGTCCTGATATTAGTTTCGGCCTGTTAAGGGCCATTTAACATTTCGGCCCTATATTAATTTTGGCCTGTTAAAAGCTCGTCATATAGTTGGGCCTAACTACGGCCCGGTTTGCATCCGGCCTGCTCGCAGCCGATATCTGATTGGGCCAAACAAGGACCGAGACAACTTTGGCCTGTTAAAAGCCCGTGAATTGATTCACACAATCATGGGCCGGGGTCCATTTCGGGGTGCCGCCGGCCCGTGAGCTATTCGGCACGTTTCAGGCCCAGCCTACTTCTCAGCCTCCTAAAAGCCCATTGAGTTTTCTTGCGAAAAGAGGGCCGGGGGTTACTCGGCTTATTAAAGGCCCGAATCTACTAGTGGGTCAGTTTGACGGGGCCCATGATGCGGATCATACATCGTGATTGCATGACGGCCCAATTATGTACCGTAATTTTATGGTTTGGCCGGTTTACTGCGAAGACAGGACATATATACAGTAAAATAACTGCAGCATCGTGAATAAGAAAAAACCTAGACTATACAATAAAGAAATTATGGCATATTACATCCACTGGGCATCAAAGTTCGCCACTATGATAATAAAGCACAAGCAGACAACATATTACATACACTGGGCATCAAAGATTGCCACTAGTTCAAATAAACACGCCGACAAAATAATATACAAAACCGACGGCACTTCAATAGAGTTCAAGAAAGGTTAGCCCTGCTGGTGAGCCGCAGCGCAAGCAGCTGAGCAAGATGATGAGACTGCGCTTGTTCAACACTTATATCTTCCTCACTCTGAAAGATAAACAAGCAGACGGATGACAGGTTTCACACATAAAAGTATCAGTGCTGACAATTCATCACATTTCTTACTGACGAATAAAGTGACACAGTTTAAAATTGCATTAACACAATATGGTATTGCTCAGGTCAAGACATGGCAGGAAATGCCATTGTGAAGGAGTTGGCAGTTTCACGACACCACTGGATTACAGATCAAGAACTCATAATTATCAATGGTTAGTGTGCTGTCAATTTATCCCATTTCAGATTGGCAAATAAAGAGACGGTTTAAATAATAGTAGAATGATATGGCATTGTTCATAGTTAAGACATTGTAGAATATGACATTGTGCTGTAGTGGGTAGGTTCACCACACCACTGGATTACGGATGTAGAATAGAAGCATACATGCAGTGCAAAAGAAGATCACTTGCTCTGAATAGTTTAATTTACATGGTATGAAGAAGGAACTTGGTTGTACAACTGAAAACTTAAATTGAGAAGGACAAACTTTTGTTTATGAACTACATAATAAACTTTAAACATGCAATTTGATGCAAACACCAAAAATAAATAGCTGTTGTAGTCATGCCTAACCAAATATACACAACAAAGTTTGAAGGCTTGAGAAGGACAAACTTACATTATTGGTGAAGACAGGCTCTATAAAGCCCTTGTCCATGCTGATGGGGGGGGGGGGCAATTCAAGAAGTTTAGCACAGAATCTTCTTCATAAGCATTGCCTTTATTCTACATTTTGTTAAGAGTAAATATAGATGTGATAATATATGAAGAAATGGAGAATATTTAAGATAAGATGAAGAGTGATGCTACATAACCAAGTAGCTATAAATGTATGTGCAACGATACAGGCAAAAGGCACAGCCAAGAGCAATGCACAGCTAAACTTCTTCAGTACCAACCTTATGGTAAGAGTAAATATAGATCTGATGTGTAGAAAATGGAGGGCAAAGGAAAATAAGCTGCAGAGTGATGGTACATGAACAACTACCTGTCAATATAAGTACACTGATAAAGGACAACATGTACTTACAAGAACAATGCAGAGCTAAAAAAATCCATTGGCATTGGATATATTCTACACTAATGTAACCATTCATACAGATCAGATAATTTGGAGCGAACAATTGATAAGCAAGCTATCATGCATACTGCTGTCACATAATGAACCAGGTATGTATGCAAGTACGGTGATACAGGACAACAGGTACTAACAAGAGCAAAGCAGCGGGCATCATATTTGCGATATCCCGTCGTTCTTTTCAAATCGGAATTCTTCTTCGAGCTGATTTCCTGCAAAAAAGATCTGTAAGGCACATGCGGAGAAGTAGAAGTTCAAATTGTCATGTGATTTCATAGACAGTACCTCATCCTGGGAACGAGACCAGTGCATAAAAAGGTTTTTCCATTCAATGTCTTCTAAATTTAGCACAAGAGACTTCACCGGAAATTCGTTTATAGACTTGCCATCAAAGTGTGATTTCCTCAGGTAACACCGATACTGCTGCAATGCTTCCTTGAAAAGCACAAGCAAGCTTTGCTCGTCATGACTATCCAGATTGACCCTCACCTAGTTACAACAATGTAATGTAAATCATTGATGTGTCCGATCAGCAGAAAGCAGGAAAATAATAACCATGAATAATAGCACTTACACGTAAGTTGGACAGGAAGATGTGAAAATGGTGTTTGTCTTCACTATAATCTTCCCATGATGGGAATATATGCACGTAGTCCCTAACAACATTGAAAGCATTGTATTTTAAACTGGGAATAAATGGAATGGGGTTCCAATCTGCAGGAATTGGCCGTCTCTGCAGTTGGGATAGGTCTTCGGCCGGTGGACTTCCTGTACTTTTTGCTGGAGTGGGATTTTTCTGTGGTACGGCTGGTGCTATGGCAAATGAAACCAGTATACCATTTGCTGGAGTGCAGGTCCTGTGTGGTGAGGCTAGTGGTGTGGCCAGTAAGTATGGGTACCGTCTGCTAGAGTCGGTCCTACGTTTTGTGTCATTGGTTGTACAACCAATATAAGTGGGGCGTTGTCTGATTTCTCCGGCACCACCATGTTTTTCAAGGACTTTGCTGGTGCTCCTTCAGGTTCGACAATCACCCTCTTACTTTTTGATGTCTGATGCACAAGAACAACATTTGAGTGGAAAAACATGGTATGACGACAGATGGAATATGTATTTAATGGATGGGCATGGCATCTCGAGTTATATGATGAGTAAACTAAGCAGATGGTGGTGCAACAAAGTAAAAGAAATGCAAGACAACATATGCAAGATATGCGCAATCAATAAAACCTTGCCAAATTAGAACAGGCACCTTGATGGGTGAACAGGACAGGCCATCTGCCTTTGACTCCTCGAGGTTAGAATAGTCATTAGGATGATATTCTGAACAAGAATCAACAGGTGGGGAGCGTACGAGTTTCATTGCTTCCAGAATGGCACTCAATGCCTTGGTGCCAATTTTGTAAGTCATTCCAGTGTTCCACAATATTCCTCTGATGTGCGAATTCTGATATTCACTATAATTGCATATAATATCCGAGAACCATGAAAACATAAATAGTTGTGAGATTATCTTTGTAATGCACATGATATTCTAATATAGGGGCGCCCCTGTAAACACTTATGTGCTATCACTAGATTCTGATGAGAGAGCTCATGTGTGCTGTAATATCGTGCGTGCATTTATATAATCTGGCACAAGTACACAAAAAAATAGGCTCCAGAAGTAAGGATAGCTGGCAGATGATAGGTTCATAATATACTGTATAGAGAGTTTATTGCCAGACCATGATAACAAGAGCACACAACAACTAGGCAGATCATAGTGTACATAACAGGGGTACACCATAACCACTATATATAAATCGGGAAAGTGGAACTGGCTTGAAAATACAGTGTTGTATTGCCGCTAGTAATTGAAAGCCTATCGATCACGTACAGGCCAGCACTATCGAACATGGTAAAGAAGAGCAAGCAGATTTTGGATAATAAAATGTTGGTTGCGCTGTGCCCACACATGATGAACCAGAGCGCATTAAGAATGCAACTCACAGCTTTCTCTCGACCATTTCAGGCGGTTGGATGAAGATCCTATGTCTCCTAACCCTTCTTCTTCCTCGTCTCTGATTCTTCCCATACAGAACACCGCACGGGCCGCCGGCCGGACCACCGGCCCCCACCTCCTGTGTTCCTCCGCCACCCCCACCCCCCACCCGCGTCGAGTTTTCTTCGTTCGGCGAGGCCCCATAACCACCCAAGCCCCTTGGATCGCATCGGCGAACTCCGGCGAGCTCTGAAAAATCGACTGACCCAATTTTGAAATTTAGTCTACTGTGATTTAACTGGTGTGGAATATAAAAGGGGAAAACCATAAGCATTGGGAGTATAGTGTTGAGCGTGCCATGGCGGATCTGAAGGTGCAAACCGGACAAAGGAAACTTCGCAACCAAGACAAGAAATCAGAGTAAAGCAGTGGCGATCTATTTTCTTGCTACGATAAATAAGTTGAGCAGATACAAAAGAGTACCGCCTCTGGTGCGGCGCCGTGTACGCATCTGCTGAGAATTTGACGGTGCCGCGGTAGAGATGGCTGTCGGCGGCGTGGAAGCAGATCTAGGAGGGTAGACGATGGCGGCAGGCTGCGGTGGACGAGACGGTCATAGGAGCGGCTCCAGCAAGGTGGACGACAGCGGGGATGAAGCGAGAGGACGGGATGCAAGGATCCCTGTCCAAAGGCGTGGATGAGAGAGGTCGGTCTCTTGTAATGGACGGCGGCGTCGGGGTATCAGCTCCGGCATGGTGGAGGAGGACGGCGGTGGATGGGGTGGCGGACGACGGTGGACGGAGGAGGGTGGGGTGGAGAGGGTGTTTTGGCACCCACGGAGTACGAATGGGGAAAAGGGAGGTAGAGAGGAAGGGGGGAACCATGTATTCAGGGCGCGCTTGTCTCAAATGCCAGGAAATTTACAAACTTAGCCCCGGTTTCAAATTTCTACTACATCACAGCAACATTAGTCGGTTGGGGATAGGACGGTAATCTCGCATACACCGAATATTTGTCGACGAGAGTTTGTTTTTGGCGCCCACCGTGTATGAATATGAATCAGGGAGGGAGTCGATTTCGGCCGAGGGCACACTGTGTTTTGGCGCCCACCGTGTATGAATCCGGGTGAGAGGCGGTTACGTCACGTTTGGGTGAAATTACAAACCTACCCCTATCGAAACCTATAGATATCCAGTAGATAGGCTTTGCGTGGCAGGGATAGGCAGTAGTGATTTCCATCACGCAGATTTTGGTTTCGGGCGGTTACTGCGACTTTCCCCACTTTGTTCAAATTTTGCACAGTGCACATTTACTGTGCCAACTCAATTCGAATCCCGTTTGTATTCTACTATTTTTTTTCCGGGCGGGATCCATTTTCAATTGGAATTATATTCTATATACATCATTTTTATATATACTTTCAAAAGCACAACACCATTTATACATAAATATGGTTTACAAATGGCATGATCTCAGATTCATAAGGTTGTATCCATCAATTGGGATTTTCAAATATTTGAAACCACTTTATGTTGAAATCCAATGTATGCATTCCTCGCTAACTGTCTCCAATTAATGTGTGTTTCATGCAGTTTTTTTTAACTTCTCAAACATGTATAATGTGTTTCACACACGCAACATATAGTGTAATGCCATTTAGACATTAATTGCATATAAACCATGCATTGTTTGTAATTGAAGAATCTATGGATCACCAATATTGATAAACTATATAACATTACACTTGTGCCCAAATTCAAATAAATATGCATGTTTCATACACCAATTTGCGTTATGATATTATCGATGTTGTGATCTCCAGTTTAAATATTTGAATCCCATTTAATCCAGATATTCTTCTCATATAGCTATCACTCATGCTTATATAGGACTATCTCTCTGGACCTATACGCGTTCATTGTCTCTCAGGCATCTCTCATGCTACCTGTATGTCGACAATGATCTTTTATCTTCGTAACACACTGACGGTACTCTCTCCCTCGACCTTCATCACTCTATCTCTCTCTAAGTATATCTCACTCCCTGCTATGTGTCTCTAGCTATGATTCTCCATGTGGAATCTCTTTCTCTCACACAAACACAAAACTTTGTCTCCCGGGGTCTCATTTCTCTCAACTATGCCCATGTGTGCCACTCGCACACCCCTCACACAGAGATGTCTTTCGCTCCTTAGATATGAGAACCTATGACTCTTCCTCTTCAATATCTCTTTCTCACACACAAACACAAACTCTATCTCCCAGGGTCTCATATTTCTCCATTGTTCTCTTGTATGTCGCTCAAACACACCCTCTCTCCCTAGAGATATCTTGCGTTCCCTCATATGTCTTTCTAGCTATCACTCTCGTTGTGAAATATCTTTCTCTCTCGCAGACACAAAACTCCGTCTCTCTGGATCTCATTTCTCTCTGATATCTGTTTGTATGTGACTCACATGCACCCTCTCTCTATCTCTCTCACACCCACACACATAACCCAGCCTTCTCACTCGACTCCTATCTCCAGCGCACACTAGCTAGCATCTTTATCTTTCTATTTATCTGTTTCTCCGTCAACCTTCTTTCTCGCCCTCACTCTTGATTCCTATCACGCACACTACATATGTTTCTCTCTACATGCAGTCAAGTGCCCTCTCACACACATATATAACTTCACCCTTTGAACCACCCGACGGTCATCTCCGACACCCAAACTAACGGATGTCTCTCTAGCTAGCATCTCCATCTCTGTATCTATCTGTAGTTTCTCCGTCAACATTTCTTTCTAACACGGAGTCTTGCTTCCTATCACCCACACTATAAATGTCTATACATACATATGCATTCATAGGTTGATCTCTTTTTCACAATCATTGCGCCTCACCCCCTCTGCTCGCCATAGATGCATGCTCCAGCCCACGCCACTATCTCTTAAATACAAAAACACATGCTCAATTGTCGGGCCTTCTTCCCTGCATTCTCACATGCATGCATATTGTCATACTGATCCGTCTCTCCCATGTCATTGATCTTAGGACTTATGTCTTCTTTCTTTTATCTCGATCATGCGCGTGCACACACACACACATCCCACGTATACATGTATACCTCTCACACATGCATGTTCAAGGTCTCTATGTCTGCATACGTAGTTAATTACCCTCAAATCCTAACGCCACATCGAATCGTTCTCCTCTTTTGTGCACATAACTTCCGCGTGGATGGGCAAAACACACACTCACACTTAACAATCTCCTTCTAGCTACCCCCTCTCCCCCCCCGCGCGCCTCTCACTCTCCCCCTATATCCCCGAAACCAATAAGACCATCCCTTTGTTTAATTCCCGCCTACATGCACCATCGATATATAGTAGTCTTCCTTGGTGTCTCTTGAACAAACACGTTCTCTCGATGTCGACTCCTCTCACACGCACGCACCTTCTCTTCCCTCCCTATGGGCATTTTCTCTCTCGCACCCCATCGTTGGTGGCCTCTGCCATACACATCACCTCTCTA
>NC_041387.1:75588618-75612570 GCF_002162155.2 Triticum dicoccoides
ACGCCCCCCCCACACACACTTAGACTCCATCTCTCTCTCTCTCTCACACACACAAACTAAGACTCCATCTCTCTCTCTCCTATCTCTCTCTCTCACATACACACACACACCACACACACACTAAGAATCCATCTCACACACACATGCTCTAGGGGGAGCATTTGTTCCTACCACCCTTCATGCAACCTTACCCGTATGATAAACAATCACCTTTATTTACTTACATAACATGGACAGATTCCACTTTACTTTAGTAGTCAGCAAACTTCTCATCTATACCCTTATAAAAAAACGAGTTGGCGATGATGGTGTGCCTGCCATCTTGTAATAAAGACCGTATGATCTATATCTGACGGATAGGAAGCAAACTATGATAATTTTACAAAAGATACCCGCACCTCTCTCCACATCATTATCTCCCACAACCTCATTGCTTAGCAATTAAAAAAAGGAATAAGTCTCTGGAACAATCTAGCATGCATGG
This sequence comes from Triticum dicoccoides, assembly GCF_002162155.2. Classification (NCBI taxonomy): domain Eukaryota; kingdom Viridiplantae; phylum Streptophyta; class Magnoliopsida; order Poales; family Poaceae; genus Triticum; species Triticum dicoccoides. The sequence continues at coordinate 75,589,103 of NC_041387.1, forward strand.
TGGCCGCTGCCTCCTGCCGGCGCCGTCCATCCCCATGCCTCCGCCCATTCCGACCACCAGTCACCACCACACTCCACTCCTCCTCGCCTTATCTCTCATCTTTCATTTTTTCGATGACATTCTCGAGATACCAGTTTTCCGATAAAAATTCTCGAGATATCATTAGTTTTTACACATGGGATTACTCCTGCATGGGTCAATCACAACAGGTGTTTTGTAAAAAAATGCATATTGAAGTTCCGTGCAATGCACGAGAATCTTGCTTGTAATTATATAACGCAAATCATGAGCAGGAAGTGACATTTTTTTGACACAACCACGTTAACATGGCCACGTAAATCACGAGTAGGAAGGAGAAGGGAAGCGCGCTGTGGAGTAACGTTTTTTACCACAATTTCTTAGGAAACTGAGTGCAATAATTGAGTAGTTTTGCAAACTACCATTACTACTACACCTGAAACGGTTAAAAACCTATACTCCCTTGCCAGCACGCGCTTCCCGCGTGAAACGGTCAGCGTCGCCCTGGAGCGTCAGTGCTGCATTAATGCCCGGCCAGAGCAGAGGCGACCTCTCACTAGTGCCGGCTTTGAAGTGGCACGACGGCCGATAGAGCGTTGCTTCTTGGTGCACGCGACTGCTCCGCGTCGAGACTGGCCATAGGCCCTGTTTGGATCCATGGGTTAGAGTTAGTTTGAGCTAGTTGGGGCTCAAATAGCCCTAAAGTATCCAAGCATGAGGGTTTAAATTGGAGCAAGTTGCACCGAACCCACCAAAAAAAACTATCCCACCCAAGAGGTGCTAACTGGAGATAGTTCTCATTGGGACCACTGAAAAATCACTTTTCTCTCTCCATGAAGTGCATTTATTGTCAATCTAACCCTGTCACCTAAACACCTCTTTGGCTACAGTTAGTTCAGGGTTAGTCATGAGTTAGTCTAACCTCTAGCTAAGTTAGAGTATCAAACAGGAGCAGTATAGGACATGCAAGTTGCTCAAAGCATACATGCAAATTTGTACGTGAAAGGATTTTTTTTCTTTTTGAAAACGGAACGTGAAAGGAATTTTTTTAGAATGCTCTTGGCATGTCGCTAACATGTGATAGTTAACCGACCTCAATAGACGGCAGAAACGCCAGCCCACCGCACTTTGATAGAGACGAGGAGGGAGAAGCGATACATGCTGCTGGATTACTAGAGATAGGTGTCACACGGAAGCCAAGAAATATGGTGATAGCGTGGGTTAGCCATGTACTAGTATGATGTAACTACACTGGGCTGCCGTGTTTTGTACTCTTCCAGTCCACTGTGGAGATGATTGGTTAATTTTATATCGCTGAATAATATTAAATATTATGAGTGCAGACGCTCCACCACGAGGTTCCTTGCTCCTTCTCAGTCGTCCGGAATCTATGTTCTTCCACTCTATTTTTTTACGTGAGCTTTGTTCATCCTTTTGCCAACACGCGAGACATCTAGCATCAAGGCGCACGTGTTATGCAACGATCGTTCCATCTATATGAAGAACACGTGGCACTGGAACTACGAGATGGACATGTACCCAGGAGTGGACGTACGAACCTGAGTAATGTAGCGCAGTAAGTGAAGTAGAAAGGCACAAATGGTATGAACATGCGTGGCATACAGGGTGTGTTTGGTTGCATTCTCGTCTCAGCATAGTTGTTCCCTCTTCATGCATGCTCAACTCAACACCCCTCTTCAGGCATGCTCTCTTCATGCATGCTTCTAGTGTATTTGTGCTAAACTAGTGTGGACTCATGCACCCTCCATACACTCTACCAAACACCCAAAAGTAGGTCGAGAAGGGAACTCTTGGGCGACATTTGTCTCTTACTACGTACTACCACTAAATGTTGTACGTGCAATGCACGGTGATGTTATGGAGTACGTGCCTAAGTACTATACTACTACTATATTAGTTGGAGGCACATATTAACTTTTATATTTGTTTATGTGTATGGCCCGAGACCTTCCAACTAGAGTGTCTTTCTCTCCAGGTCGCACTTTGTATCGTTCATACCACTAAGTACTACTACGTGTGGTCTCCTACCCAGAAGTGGAAGAAGTGGAGACGCTCTACCATGCTGTTTTTTTACGCTGGGCTCTACCACGCTGTTGATGTCCCACTCCTTTCGCTGACGTGTGGGACATCTAGCACGTGCCATGTTTGGCACCCTTCGTCATAAGAGTTGAAAAGCTAGCATTCATCAGAAATAAAAAATAATTATAAATCAGCAGTGATACTATTTTTTGCGAACCAATCAGCAGTGATACTATACCATGCGGTTTCCTTGCTCCTCGATATCGGAAAGAATACTTCCGTTCGCCAACATGTGGGACGTCGATCATCCTGGTCCACTTGCCATGCACGTAGAACTCCAAGGGAGAGTCACCCAGGTCGTCGCACCGCAGTAACAATAACTAATGAGCCGTCAAATCACAGGCCCACTTCCCACTTTGAAGTTGCTCGGACGAAGGAACCATCATGACTTCGTTGAATTCCGCTTCTTGAAGAAAACTACTGTACTAGCAGTACTGCTAGCTACCGTATTTACTCCAGCAGAGGCCTCCTTTCGTTCATAGGATAGGGATATGAAAATCATTGGAAGTGAGATGACATGCATCTCAATTCCTATAGAGAAAGAGATGCCATTTGATGCATAGGATAGGAATTTTTCCATTTAGTCTAGGCTCATGTACTGGTAATTTGCTCAAAAAACTACAGTAGTAACTAGTAGTACTGGTACATGCTCGTACTCAGACACATACTCACACACTAACTACTAGTACTACTACTTCTCACATGCTGGCCAGACGCCGTCGTTCTCCTTCCTGGCTTTGTCGGCGACACCCCACCGTGCTGGGATCTTCGCTGACCTATCCACAGCAGCGCGTGCATCCTTTTCTTTCTTTCGGCGTCGGGCCTCTCTTTTCTTGAGTGTTTTCTGACTTTTCTGCTCCCTCTGTGCGGCTTTGGCCGCCTCTTGCTCTACCGCCCATTCGTCCTTGGCATCTTCAAATTCCTCCCACATAGTTGTGAGGTCGCGAGCGGCGATGAACTCGGCACAGCGGGATGCCATTGCTTCCCTACCATTTTGTGTGTGTTCGTGGGCGGTGAGGAACTCGGAGCGACGGGATGCCATCGCTGCCTTACCGGTTAGTGTGCGGCGTGGTGGCATGAACGACGCTTGGTGAGAGCTCTGGGGTGGAGTGGCCGGACAACCATATAATGCATTGGTTTCTCAAGAGCTCAAGGACAGAAGACAAAGCAAATTAGGATTCCCCTTCAATCCTGGTCATTTATTACCGAGTAAAATGCATTGGCGGTCATCGAACTTGTCTTGATAGCTCACTTTGATCATTGTATACGAGATATGGCGATTATACGGCCGCTGGCTCAGCGTATAGCTTCGTATTTGTATGGTTGACCAGTGAAACAGTCCGCATGCGCCTCATCAGCTCGTGTTCTTTATCTATCTACGCGGGCCTACCTGTGAATGGAGAAAGAAATACTGTAAAAACCAAAATTATGCGTATGTGGGGAATCAAACCACGGACTCGTCGCTGCAACGCACCCTCGTCAGCAAAATGAAAATGAAATACTTCACGTCAGACACTCACACTCACGCTATCAAAGCATGCTAATGCATGCACGTCGCCCTCTAAATCAAAGTCTTGCTCATGGCGCAACGCAAACGGTGAGCCCATCACCTGCGCGCCCCGGCGGTGCCTGACATTACTGTTTAGATGTTTGATGGAGCCTACACGAACGCCGAGCATGTATTCACCTAGCTCAACACCAACGGTCATACTCGGACCGCCTTGCTCATGTATATCGTCCATCACAACGACAATCTATAAAACAACCTAAGCTAGAGAGGGTACTATGGTAGTATCGTATGGAGTATGTACTATCGTGAGCGACCGATCTTAGTGCCACTGCACACCGAAACCCCTTCCATCGCTAGCGCACGCTTCCCGCCTGAAACGGTCACCATCTCTCTAGAATGTCAATGCCGCATTCACCGGACTTAACTGCAGGTGCAATTGGTGTGTCACTGACATGCGGCCAGACGCCCGTTGGGCCCACATGTCAGTAACCCAAACGCATCTGCAGTTAAGTCACTGAAGCAGCGTTCGCATTCACGCCCGACGAACCTACTCTAGCGCTAGTTGTCCATCCGTCTGCCGCGGCTCATTACCATTCGCCCGCTATATTAACTTGAGCCCCAGCTCCCAGCCATAGCCAAAGACCCACACTTATTCTCCTCCGGTCCCTTCCTTCTATCGGCACCACTTCAACCATGGCCTCCTGGCGCTCCGAAGCTCTCTTGGACGTACTGTCGCAGGGAGCAGACGAGGGACATCGGAGGCTCCGCTCCGGGCGGGCTCCAAAGCTCTCTTCGAGGTACTGTCGCAGGAGCAAACGAAGGAGATCGCCGGCACCCCCCAGGCCTCCCTCCGCCGCCACGACCACGAAGCCGGCGCGCGTGCGCGGGCGCAACCGGCAGCAAGGAAGAGTAGTACATGGTAGGTGTCGGTGTCAAAACCGGCGGATCTCGGGTAGGGGTCCCGAACTGTGCGTCTAGGCGGATGGTAACAGGAGACAAGGGACATGATGTTTTTACCCAGGTTCGGGCCCTCTCGATGGAGGTAAAACCCTACTCCTGCTTGATTAATATTGATGATATGGATAGTACAAGAGTAGATCTACCAAGAGATCAGAGAGGCTAAACCCTAGAAGCTAGCCTATGGTATCATTGTTGTTCGTCCTACGGACTAAAACCCTCCGGTTTATATAGACACCGGAGAGGGCTAGGGTTAAACAGAGCCGGTTACAATGGGAGGAGATCTACACATCCGTATCGCCAAGCTTGCCTTCCACGCCAAGGAAAGTCCCATCCGGACACGGGACAAAGTCTTCAATCTTGTATCTTCATAGTCCAGGAGTCCGGCCAAAGGTCATAGTCCGGCCATCCGGACACCCCTTAATCCAGGATTCCCTCAGTAGCCCCTGAACTAGGCTTCAATGACGACGAGTCCGGCGCGCAAATTGTCTTCGACATTGCAAGGCGGGTTCCTCCTCCGAATACTTCATAGAAGATGTTGAACACAAGGATAGTGTTCGGCTCTGCAAAATAAGTTCCACATATCACTGTGGAGAGAATAATATCTGTACAAATCTAATCTGCTGACGTATTCTGCAGCGTGACATCATGCCACATCCAAGACTTTATTCGAATCATTTTACTGTTCCACCTCAGCACGTTTAGCGAGGCGGTTTCCTTGGCACGTCTTGTCAAAGCAGAGATCATGTCCCCTTATTCCGGGATTCTCATCAATACGGGCATGGGTAACCCAACCGTGCCATTGGTAAGTCTCTTTAATCGAAAGTGAGTCCCAAACGGTCACGGGGAGGGCTCTTAGTGTTCAACCTCTTTATAAAGAGACCAAGGCTCGACTCCTTTCTTTCACTCCAATCAAATCCGCCTCTCGCCTCGAGTTCCAACACTTAAAGCTCCAGATTCAGGCGCTTCGAACCTTCGATGATGTCCGGCTCCGACCTCCAGGGCCGGTGGATGCCTTCCTCCGTCACGGAAGAAGACGTGCGAAAGCTGAGAGATGCCAGGTATCTAACCGGCGAAATCTCGCATAGGCTACCTTCTCAAGTGCAGGCTATTCCCAGTCCCAAGCCCGGTGAGAGCGTGGTGTTCACATCTCACTTCCTTCGGGGGCTAGGCTTCCCGATTGATCCCTTCGGGAGGGGGCTCATGTTTTATTACGGGCTGGAATTTCATGACTTAGCTCCGGAGTCCATCCTCCAAATCTCATTGTTCATCATCGTGTGTGAGGCCTTCCTCCATATTACTCCTCAATTCGGACTGTGGCTTAAGACCTTCAAGGTAGAACCGAAGATGATCGAGGGGCAGCACGCTAAGTGCAGAGGTGCTATTATAAGCAAGATTGCCGACGCTCCATGGCCCGAGGGCTCTTTTCAAGAGGAGTTCGGCTTATGGCAACGAGAGTGGTTTTACATCACAGCTCCGAGGGGTACCACATGGGTGGCATCGCCTGCTTTTCGCTCGGGCCCCCCCACCACGGCTAGCGTCATGGGTCAATGAAGGACTTAACTGGGGGCCGTCCAAGGACGTGCCCTTATTGCAGGGCCGAGTCCAGGATCTCCTAGAAAGAGATATCACTCTGGCTGTAGTGACGCAGGTTATGTTGATTCGCCGCATCCTGCCCTGCAAACGTCGCCCCCTCCGCCTATGGGAGTTTAATTCGGAAGGACCGCGAGCCCTCCAGCACTTTGTGGGCATGACGCCCATGGAGATGTACACATTGTTCTTCGGATCACAAGCAATGTGTCTGGATTCGTCCGAGGACGCAGGTCCGAGCTGCAATCGTCCGGATACTCAAGTAAGTAGTCCTGTACCCGGACACACCATCCATATATTATAAAATTGCCCTTTAAAGAGCCGTCCATTTAAACAGGAGTGGATAGCGAAAGCAAAGCTTATCAGGTGTCCGGCCCCCCTCCCTGAAACTACGCCGGATCCCGTGTTAATCAGGATGCTGGAAGTTGCGCCTTTGGAAGAAGGCGAAGAGGGGAACAAGGAAGGTACCGCCTCCCTGAAGGAGGCTGTAAGGAAAGGAGGAATCGAGAATTCCTCTAACCAGGGGAAGAAGAGGACCACCTCTGAAGACCCGGAGACCATGGTCTCAAAGCGGGGAAGGAAATCTTCGCCAGAGGGTCCGGCGCCAGGGGGTGCACCGGTCGCATTGCGCCCTCAAGGGGATCAGCTCTCCACCGAGCCGTAAGTAAAGAAAGGAGTTTTGAAATGAAAAACATCCCTATTCTATTTCTGAGGAAGATAACCAAAATTTTACCTTGTAGTTCGGATCTCAGCCCTTCTTAGCAGAGCTCATCTTCAGGGGATCTTCGCCCGGAGATGATGGAGAGCGGAACGCCTGCCCCAGCTATACCGTCTTGCGAGGCGGGCGACCCCGAGGTGTCGCCACAGAGGGTTTCTCCGGATTCGGCCTTCGAAAAAGGCCATCGGACGAGTCCGGCACCGTCCGGTGCGCGGTCGGAGGAGCTGAAGGATCTGCTCGGGCGAGTGTCTATCTCATAAGAACATCGTGCGTTGATGGATACGGTGATTGGAAGGATTTCATCCGCAGAGAGCGGGTTGTACGAGGCCGCCAAGAGTTTACTGACGGGTTTCGAGGTACGCGAAATGACGTACCTTTTGACAGCTCCGCATATATGAGATGCGCCCTGTATAGATAGTAGCCCCTGAGACTCTGTGTGTTGTCAAAAATGACGGCGCACAGAGAATCATAATCCCAGGTATAATATGTCGCCTTTCCTATGTAGGTGGCGAAGTGTTCCGTGGCTAGCCGGACTGACGAATTTGCCAGGCTAAAGCGGCAACTTGACGTGGCAGATGCCGACATCGCGCTTGTCAACAAGCGGCTGGACGAGGCACAAGGTATGTAATGTCTCCGAAGACTTCTAGTAAGAAGAGCTGGATGCCTGTACCTTATAACATATGTGCTTACTGCAGATGGTGCCGCTGCCATGGAAAACCTTCGGGCGGAACTTGCCCGAGCCAAGGAGCAGCCAGGAAAAGCGATGCGGCTGCTTTAAAGGCGGCTGAAGAGCTAAAAGCCGAACACGCTGCTCACTGCCAGAGCAAGAAGGAAATGGCCAAGATGGCTGTAAAATTGAAGAATGCTGCCGACCATTGCAAGCTTCTTGAAAAATAAGATGGGGTGGCACAGAAGGACCTAGAGAAGGTCACTGCCGAGGCCAAGGATACTCGCTCTGCGATGAGAGCTTTGAAGGAGGAGCTACGTCAGGCCGGAGATATCACGGCTGGAAAGCCCTATATGCTGCGAATGAAGTTCGGGGATCCCAAACATGCTCCGTTGGACCGGAAGTGGAGTGCGGCGAACACTTATCTTGATTTGGCGGCGAGTGCCGCGGACGCGACCGAACACTTCCGTGATCAAAATGACCACGAAGTGGAAAATCTTTTTTGGTCGCAGTTCCACAATCCAGAGAGCCCACTTTCTGTATCCGATCGTTTGGCCGCATGGGCGGAGCTGAATAGGTTATCCGGACTCGCCATGAATCATGTTGTGAGTCATCTCTGGCCGAAAAGGCCCGAGCCGAAGAGTTATTTTAGCTTGGTGCAGCAGTTCCTCGGTGTGGTGCCGCAGATTGATGCAATGAAGAGGTCAGCGTGCATAGAGGGTGCGCAGATGGCTCTTGCCCGTGTCAAGACATACTGGGCGGAGATGAAGGCCACTGCTATTGCATCCCAATATTCGGACGAGAGCCGAGTACCCGCCGAGCACTATTTTTAGGAAGTTCTACAGGGCGCTTGTTTAATAGAGACGCAGTGCTCGAAGGATGTTATGTTCGAATAACATGTATTATTGTAAAATAATGTTTCGATGAAATATAAGAGCTTTTTATACTTGTGCCTTCAAGAATTTAGAGTGCCTCTTGTGCGGCCGTTAATGTATATGTGTATATAACCTGAAAGATGGCAGTCGTTGGCTTCAGCCCCCACGCATATAATGCGGGGGTGTTCGTAGAAGGCGCATTTTCACACTTGATCCAACGTCTTGGTCCTATAAAGGAGGTGATAGCGTAGCGAACTAGGAAAATGGACTATAATGCTTTATCACATTAACTTAGCCATAGGAGTTTGATAGTGGGGCTACTATATAGCCCCTAGGGGCACCACGCTCACCCGAATTCGGGGCGCGTGTGTGCCTGACCGGGAAACGGCCCTTCGTTAATGCGGAGGAATCCTAAAGATTCTGGCAAGTCATCGAGTGGTTGACCAGTCTCACGCTATATCATGACAGTCAGTTTTCAGCTTTCTCTACTGAGGTGCTCGCCTGGCCGAACTGGGGCACAATCGCAGTAGTTCTCCTGGTGCCGCCTTAGCCGATAGAGCGGAACGTAAGGCAGCAAAACACAGGAGCCGGGCAAACCAAGATTTGACCAAAGACATGATTCAGAGCTGATGCATATAAGGCCTAACTCATGACGCCGAACACTCCCTAAGGTATTCGGTCTTTATGAAAACGGGCTAAACAAAGCCCTGGGTAAGAAGCCCCTGGTGTTCAGGTACACGCAAAATTCTGACGTGGCCACATGCCAAGACGCCAGCCTCCTCCTCGGTTATAGTAAGAAACCGGGGGATGTTATCAACAAGAGATAGTAAAAAAGGTTTACGCAGGGTCTTAATCTGAAAGGAATCCTTAGAATGGGTCCCTACTACACGTCTGCGCCTGTGTCTCCGTTGTGCCGTATGCTGGACGGGCGTAGCACGGTGTTCATCTGTAAAAAAGAGGAACTTAGTTCAAAACAAGCGTGCGAAAAATCTACATTATTAAATAGACAAAGTATGATTCAAAAAATGGGTAGGATTGAGCTTTATTGTCTCGTGTTGTATACGCGCGGAGCCCCTTGTATAGGGGTATGTGGCTAGTAAGCCTTTGTATGTTTACGCCGGACTCGTCTAGCCATGTCCGGGGTCTGAACGACCTGTTTGGGTGCTTTGGCTAGCAAAGCTGGTTTAGTGTGCGGCTGTCAAGGCAGCCGCACAATCCTTCGTGCTCGAGGAACACTCGATATTTCCCTTTAATGAGATGATCCCTCGCGGACCGGGCATTTTAAGCGTAACGGATGCATAATGAGGTATTGCGTTAAAGCGGGCGAAAGCTTCCCGTCCCAGTAGTGCTTGATGGCTACTTTTGAATGGGGCGATGTGGAAGGTTAGCTTTTCGCGGCGGAAGTTGTCCGGGGAGCCGAACATAACTTCTAGCCGAAGAGAACCCGTACAATGGGTTTCTGGCCCTGGCATTACCCCTTGAAAGGAAGTGTTGCCGTGGCGATTTTTTTTGGGTTTATCCTCATTTTGTGGATGGTGTCCTGATATAGCAGGTTTAGACCACTGCCGCCGTCCATTAGGACTTGTGTAAAGTGGAGTCCGTCAATTATCGGATCTAATATCAAGGCAGTCCAACCTGCGTTCCGGATACTTCTAGAGTAATCCTGATGGTCGAAGATAATTGGTTGTGACAACTAGTGGTGGGACTCCGCTGGGGCAGGCCGTATGGCGTGTGCCACTCTGTTTTTCCCTTTTGTCACGTGAAGTGAATTTACTGTTTTGACTTTTTAAGTGAACTTCTTTTGTTCTCCGGTGCTCTGCTTGTGGGGTTCGTTGTCCTCGCTTGGTATGTCGAGCCCCTTGTGTTCGGCGTTGAGTTTGCTGGATTGCTTGAAGACCCAACAGTCCCTGTGGGTATGGTTTGCAGGCCTCCCAGGAGTACTGTGAATTTGGCATATTTTGTCCAAGATTTTGTTGAGGATAGATAGCTCGTCCCTGTTATCCTGTGGGGGCAGTTTTTTCTGATTATGCCGAGGGCTTTTGAATCCGGCGTTGACTGCCATGCTCTTCGAACTGCCTCCCTTGGTCCGGCGCTGGTCCTTGCTACGTCTTGGTTTCCCGTTTCCATCCCTAGATTCGGATGTACTTGGGTCGCTGGTGCTGCTCCTTGCCAACCAGCTATCTTCTCCTGCGCAAAAGCAGGTCATGATGCTTGTTAATGCGGCCATTTTTCTTGGCTTTTCTTGGCCGAGGTGTCTGGCGAGCCATTCGTCTCGAACATTGTGTTTGAAAGCTGCTAAGGCTTCGGCGTCCGGACAGTCGACTATCTGGTTCTTTTTAGTAAGAAATCTGTTCCAGAGTTTCCAGGCCGACTCTCCGGGTTGTTGAGTTATATGACTTAGATCATCTGCATCCGGAGGTCGGACATAAGTTCCTTGAAAATTTGCCCGAAAAGCATCCTTGAGCTCTTCCCAACTTCCTATGGTGTTTTCGGGAAGGCTTTTAAGCCAATGCCGGGCTGGCCCTTTGAGCTTGAGGGGTAAATATTTTATGGCGTGGAGGTCATCTCCTCTAGCCATGTGTATGTGGAGGATATAATCCTCAATCCAGACTCCAGGGTCTGTTGTTCCGTCGTATGCCTCTATGTTTATGGGCTTGAATCCCGCTGGAAATTCATGGTCCAGCACCTCATCGGTGAAACATAAGGGGTGTGCGGCGCCCCTTTATTTGGGTGTGCCGCGATGTTCGGATATTTGTTGCGTTGCATTGCTTACTAGAGCTTGCTTTCTTGGCCCATAGATAGATCTTGCTGGGCCGTCTTTTTGATGCGAATCCTTGTGCGGATCGCGTGCCGGATTGAGTGCGGCGCCCTTTGCCGCTCTATATTGGCCATGGGGTCGTCTATCCGGCCTGGTGGCTTCCTTATTCTTTGATTGCGGGGGCTCTAAGGCCTCCTCATCGAATTCCGGTAGTAATTTTTGCTTCGGATAGCTCTTTGTGTGGCGACTGTCACCGTAATTGTCTGCGGTGTTGAGTACTTTGCCCCATCTGATTCTGAGTGCATCTTCCGTTGTCTTGAGCTTCCGCTTCTACTTTTTTAGGCTACGCGCAGTGGCGACGAGCCTTTTGTTGAGATCTCTCTGCTCCAGAAACTTGTCCGGCATGAGGTCGTCCGGACTATTATCTTCGCCGGGGACGGGTTGTTCGGTTTGTTTACACAAGTTTCCCTATTTGGCCGGTTGCTCAATGGCATGTTCGTCGTCCGCCGGTTTGCCCTGCTCTATGGCTGGGTCTCTGTCGAGGTGGGGTTTGGCGTGGCACTTACGCCGCCGCTTTGATTGCTTTTAGAGGGGACGATCCCTCGTTGCGCCCCTTTGTTCCTCGTCGTTGTTTCTTTTAGGTGTGTCCACCATGTATACATCGTGAGATGTGGTGGCTTTCTAGTGCCCTACAGGCGCTGGTTCTTGGTCGTCTCCTTCATCGGCGTCCATACCGTCGATGTCTTCGGAGTCGAAGTCGAGCATGTCGGTGAAATCATCTACAATGGCTACAAAGTGGGTGATGGGTGGGCTTCGAATTTCTTCATCGTCCGCGTACCAACCTTGCTGACCGTAGTCCGGCCAGGGCTCTCCTGATAAAGAGAGAGACTTTAATGAATTCAGGATGTCGCCAAAGGGTGAGTGCTGAAAGATGTCCGCGGCGGTGAACTCCATGATCGGCGCCCAATTGGGTTCGATCGGCAGGGGAGCGGAAGGTTCGGAGTCCGGAAGGGAGTCCGGCACCTTGGAGTCACGAGCTTCGCAAAGGACAGGGCTGGTGTTCGGCTTGATCGCCGTAGAGATTGCAGCCCCCGAGGCGGTGTCCAGCCACCCGTCCTCGATCGGCGCAGTCGGCTCCGAGCAAAAGGTCGGAGCGGACACTGGGGCGGCCTCCAGGGCACTGTTCGGCGGCAGAGCTAGATCATGCCTGTCGTGACAGTGCGGCGCGCCTGGTTGTGGCTCGAATCCGTCGAAGATTAAGTCTCCGCGGATGTCAGCCGTGTAATTTAAGCTTCCAAATCTGACCTGATGGCCAGGGGCGTAGCTTTCGATCTACTCCAGATGGCCAAGCGAATTGGCCCGCAGTGCAAAGCCGCCGAATACGAAGATCTGTCTGGGGAGAAAAGTATCACCCTGGACCGCATCGTTGTTGATGATCGGAGGAGCCATCGGGCCTAAAACTGACGGCACAGAGGAACTCTCAATGAAAGCACCAATGTCGGTGTCAAAACTGGCGGAGCTCGGGTAGGGGGTCCCGAACTGTGCGTCTAGGCGGATAGTAACATGAGACAAGGGACACGATGTTTTTACCCAGGTTTGGGCCCTCTCGATGGAGGTAAAACCCTACTCCTGCTTGATTAATATTTATGATATGGATAGTACAAGAGTAGATCTACCACGAGACCAGAGAGGCTAAACCCTAGAAGCTAGCCTATGTTATCATTGTTGTTCGTCCTACGGACTAAAACCCTCCGGTTTATATAGACATCGGAGAGGGCTAGGGTTACACAGAGTCGGTTACAATGGGAGGAGATCTACACATCCGTATCGCCAAGCTTGCCTTCCACGCCAAGGAAAGTCCCATCCGGACACAGGACGAAGTCTTCAATCTTGTATCTTCATAGTCCAGGAGTCCGGCCAAAGGTCATAGTCCGGCCATCCGGACACCCCCTAATCCGGGATTCCCTCAGTAGGTCTCCGCCGCTCTGGTCCCAGGAAGGCCACCGCTACTCCACTCAGTCGACACCAAGCTTGGTGGGGTAAACATCGGCGGCCGATTAGCCGCTTGAAGGCAACGTGGAGGCGGAAATCTTCATAACCTTGTGCTCCGGCAGGAGGAGGAGGTTATCGAGGCGGATGAGGAGGAGGCAAAGGCAATGGCCGGCTTTCTCGGGTTCATGGCCGGACATGGTGGTCGGGCGCCGAGGATCGTGATTAGGTTTACAGTAGGTTTAGTACGGTTTGTGCGAAATATGTAATGAATTTCATCCAGTTTGTAGGAAAAGTTTTCGAAATGTAATGAATTTCATCTGGTTAATTTCATCCGGTTAATTTGAAATTTGCTTTGTTTGCACGAATTTCGTCCGATTAGTTCATATAGTTGTCGACAGGTATGCGGGCAGCATCGGATGGCATCCATCAGTGTCCTCAGACAGATGCTGGTGTAAATTTGTGGGATAGCGCTGGAGATGCCCTAACTATCATGCTATAATCGCTAACAATCCTCCATTATTTGGCAGGGAACAATTATCCCTCGATCAAAATCAGATCCGCGGTGTTTCACACTCCTCCCGCGTAAGAGTGTAAACTCTTGCTTACATAAAAATGGAGCAAGTGGACGGCACTGTAGCACGTCATATCACTCGAACTAGCCCGCCTAACGAGTGGGAAAGCACCGCCCTCGTCATTTTGTTCTGGATTTCTATCGATCGATCACGCGAAAATGTTACGCTTCGCAAGTTCTAAAGCAAAAGGAGGCACACTTACGACTCGTACGCGTCGCAACCCCGACAGTCCGGCTCGCACAACGCTCACCAGAGGGGACACACGTTGTCTTGCAATTTCACTGACATGTGGGACCGTAATTGAATAAACCATCGATTCCTCAAAAAAGAATAAACCGTCGATAGCCGAAATCTAATCGCTCGGTGGGCGTCGGCTTAGAAGAGAGAAATGGGGGAGGGAGAAGAGATCGCCCGCCCGCCGCGCACGGACTCCAAGAAATATATGGTGGTGAGGTGGGCCATGCTGGAGTGCGGACCGCTTCCGAAGCCCGCTGTCACCGCCCCGGCCCCTCAAGACGCCAGCTGCCCGCTGCATGCACAACAAGTAGTCCCCGCTTATGTGGAGGAGAGAGAGGCATTGGCGAAGTCAAGGAGTAACAGTGGAGACAATAGCTTTCATCAAAAATAAACAATGAATACTCGTTGCTCGTCCTCTATATCGGAAAGAATACTTTCATTCGCCGACATGTGGGACGTCGACCATCCTGGTCCACCTGCCATGCACAAAATTATCCTGGTCTACCCCGGCCGTATCACAGGCCCAACCTTTCCCACTGTAAGTTGTTCGGATGAAGGAACCATCATGACTTCGTTGAATTCCGCTTCTTCAAGAAAACTTACTGTACCCACAATACTGCTACTACACGCGAAGACTGGACGACACTGTACCACGTCATATCACTGAAACCCACTAGGCCAAACTAGCCCACCTAGGTCATCTATTTTGGAACGGAGGGAGTATGTCTCTGCACTGCTATGATTTTGTGTTGCATGTTCTTTGTACTTTTGCTATGATTTTCCTACCCTATGAACCAAATGAGGCCTGAATGTATGTCGACTATTATCTGATCGATCACTAAGCCTACAATTTTAGGAGCTAGGGCTATTGGTCGATCGACGAGGGATAAGTATAAGCGTACCACGAGCTCATCAGCCCCAACATTTCTCTTCGGTGAGTGTTTTGCAAGTACTATAGCTCGCACATTAGCTAGCCTACTAACACCAAGAATCATCAAACAAGCCCTGCTGATATGATAAACAGTTCAAACTTACATCTAAGCATGCCATATATTACATCAAAAGCTGGTGAGGATACATCTGTTTCCATAACTCGGAGAGGGTTCGCATGATTCATCGCATGATTCACTATCAAATAAAAGTAGCAAGATCCGCCCACACAAGACAGTGCACTAGCCCTAAGATGGTTTGATAACACGCATCGTTCTGGTAATTAAACACAGGGCAATGCAAACTACCCTGAAGGATTAGCGCGACCAACTATTTCTTGTCATCGATCTCTCGGGCAATGACCACAGCACGAACAGCGGCATGGGGATCGATTTCTGGGGCAATGTCCATAGGACTGACCACGACATCGGAATCGATCTCTGGGGCGATGTCCACAGGATGGACAATGGCATCGGAATCGATCTCCGGGGCGATGCCAACAGGGCGGGCCATGACGTCGGAATCATCAAGGACAACCACTGGCACTTGCACAACCCTAACATATTAGCAAGTACATTGCAAATAATGAAAAAGCAAGCACATTGCAAATAATCAAAAACCACAACTATGGTAATAAGCCATTATTTTTTACGTTGTGCAGCTCACCGGGGGATCTCATCCCTCCGGGGGCCATCTCCTCGTCCTCGATGGGGGCCATCACCTTGGTAGGGGAATACTGCTTCTCAACGGCGACTATCTCCTCAAACTCGGTCTTGAGCCTCACATAGGTGGCAATCAGAGTTCCTGGGGTAGGCACGGTGGGGCCCTTGCTATTCTTCCAACTTTCTTTGAGGAGTTCGTCCGCCAACATTCTCAACTCTTTGGCCAGTGCTTGTTTCTTGGAGTTCTTCGTCTCCATGGGTTGGCCCGCCAACATGGTCAACTCGTTGGTCGGTGCTCGCTTCCTGGAGATCGCTGTCTCCAGTGGGTTGTCCGCTGGCAACTCTTTGCCTAGTGCTCCAGGATCCATCAATGAAGTGACAAACAAAAAGCAATCGAAAGGAAACCACAATCGCAATGAAAACGGGAAAAGAATAGGATGTGAGAATCGGTTGGTGCTTCGCAAAAAGAAGATTATTGGAATGAAAATATAGCAGCATAACTGATTCTCCCACCTTTCCTTCGTCGGTAGAGAAGAAAAATGGCAGAAGTGAGTAGCCTGGAGTGAGGTTTTCTTCAAGAAAGGGAAGAAAGGGCTTGAACGAGCGTTCCAATGAAATGATGGTTGCTTCGTACAATCCAACTTGGAGGCCACCTTACCACTGCTGGTAAAGGTGTGGGTTTTGTGATATGACGGGTCATGACGGCCACACCGGGGTGACAGGTGAGTCTCGACTGTAGCACCTCGCTGTGATTTGGTGGATGGCACGCGGGCCCGGATGCTTTGAAATGTCCCGCATGTAGATAGAGCGGCTAGTCATATAGGAGTGCTCAATATTGTGCACCGCGACCAAGGCGGAGAGGAAAACGAGAGAACTACGTAATTAATGCATGAGTTTAATTAGGGTAGTTTTGTAAAGTACGAGATACATTCCTCCAATAGCAAAATGCCTTGGTTCATGAGATTTGAGATTTGAGCCCTATAAACCAGAAGGGAGGGGGTACTGCACACACGGTGTAGTCTAGTCACTTGTTTTCTTTGAGCCGAAGTCTAGTCACTTGTTGAAATCTCTAGAAAGGCAAATACTCCTTTCTGGTTTACAGGTCTATACCACTCCCTCTGTCTAGGTGTGTAAGTCATCTTACGAAAACCAAATAGTCCCAAAACACTTAGGCATGGTGCATTAACTTCTACCTTGTTTATTGTTTCTTGACATACGTATCAACCAATAAGAGATGAGAGGTGTGCATGCTTTTAATGACTTGCAATGGCTAGTTCATTGCATGGAATGCTATTAATTAGCAAATAAACATTGGTGACCCCAGGAGGAAACGGTGCTAAGCGCGTGGACCTATGCAGAATGAGTATCAACCAATGGATAATGGAGTTTAATTGTTAAACAATAGCAATTTTGTCTCATGCAAGAGCCTGGCTAGTACTCCAAGGAATCGCACCACGTGAGCGTTCACAACTGCCACGTTCTGTTTGGGCTTGGCTCTTTGCCTCTTCGAGAAGACGAACAATGATGTTACTCCTACTTATACAGTATCGAATCCACTGCTGCATGTCCGTCCACCTCGTGCGGGAGGGATAGCGTGTAGCGAAAGCTTCTACTTACTGCTCCTGCCTTTGCATCCATGATAGGTGGGCCCAACAGGTGGTTGGCCCACCTGTCATGCAGCCAAAGGCAGGTGCAGTTAAGGCACCGGAGCTCAGTCCGTGAGGGAGAGGGCGTCATAGTAACCAAATTTCTCGGTCTTGTATGAGTTGACGCGACACATCAAAGCACTGCACTCGATAAAAGTCTTTTTACACATTTCAAATGGGCTACTTTGTATGTAGGAGTAGACATATTCTGCTTCGTATGTACTCCCTCCGTTCCAAAATATAAGTCTTTTTAGAGATTTCACTATGAACTACATAGGAAACAAAATGAGTGAATCTACACTCTAAAATATGTCTATATACATCCGTATGTAGTTTGTAGTGGAATCCCTAAAAAGACTTACATTTAGGAACAGAGGGAGTAGTCAGTTGTTGCAATCTCTAAAAAAACTTATATTTGGAAACGGAGGGAGTACAACGCATGCATGCATGCCATGACTTTCCTTTTGATACTTGCATGTGTTGGTTTGATGAACCTTGCCAAATTTTGACTATAAATTTAACTAACCAAATTTTCATGCATGTCACAAAAAATCACGGGGCTGTTTGGATTGTGACTATGTTTGTCTTATGTTGCCACATTATTTTTCCCACACTTACCACACTTTCCTAACCTGAGTTGCTCAAATTGTTAGACACACTTTGGCTTGCCTAAGGGAATCTTGCCACAATTTTTGTGTCTATGACATGTGGGGTTCACTGCTAATAAAAAAATTCTTGTCTTAGGTGTGGCTAGTAAAAAGGACTTATATTTAGGAACGGAGGGAGTAGAAAATATAAATAATAATGCATGTTGGGGCAACCCACGTTTCCGCTAATTTTAGCCGTGGGCTTGTTCACAATTTTTACGAGGGGGTGGTAGTTCATTTAATGGAGGGACTTGTAGTACCAGACTTGAACGATACAAAGTGCGACCTGGCACACCGTAACACACCAGTTGGAACAAGCGGGTAGCTATCTCAAAAAACAATCAACAACTAAAAAAATCATGACCTGGCATGTAGTAGTACACAATTTTAAACGATTGTTTTGATGGAGTGAAAAAGGAAAACTACCCCACTACTTATATATAGGCTGGAGCCTCCGCGCTCGCTTGCTAGGGCTGCTCTATTCACATACTCTCATCCTCTCCAGATCTAAACAAGATAGGGGTAGTAACACTGTCTTTCTCTCTTAAAAAAACACTGGCTTTCTATCCTCACCGCTGGTTACAGATCCGAACGTATCCCCCTCCGCCGGTGAAGGGGAGGAGGGGCAGCGTTTAGGCCATTGTCGACAGCGAGGGAGGAGACCCACTGCCAGCCGCACCGTGATCTCTGGCCGAGCGCCGACGCGGGAGGTCCTCCGATCCCTTCGTCGTTGCCTGTGGGCAGATCCGGCCTCCCGCCACCCACCTATCCACATCTCGACGACCTTCAGGTATATCTTCGTTCGAAACCGCCTTAGCTCTACTTCCCCAGCTCGCTATGTCGCTGCATGTGCATCATTTTCTACCTCTCAGCCCCTCTCGATTGGATGGTCCAACGTCACCTATTTTTTTTCTATTGTTAGAGGTAAAGCTACTTCATGGAGTCGAATCTTGTACTCCCTCCATCCGAAAATACTTGTCATTGAAATAAAGTGGGGGTGGGGGAATTTAGTATGTACATCGGACTTGGTACAAACAGGAAGGAAAGGGGATGAAAGTAGTACAGACTGGTCATCCAACCGGTCTCTTGGTCGAAAAGGGAAATATAGGGGTAACGCTGTACATAGTGGTATGACCAGGACTAGATTTGCTATCCACACATAGGAGTAGGTGGCTAGAGTGAACAAAAATGGGACCAACCCGGATATGTTTCTTGGATGTTTGTTTCTCGGGGCAACAAACTATGAATCACCACTTTATGCCCCTGTTTACGCACATGTTGCTGTACTGCTGGTGCACCCACTGTCCCATGCCCTTATACCAAATATTTAGGCTCCGATCAGAATAAAGGGGTAGAAAACATAGGTCTTGATAAAAATAGAGGAATAGGAAAGGAATGTAGGTATAAAGCTATGGAACAGCGAACCGGAGGAAACTCTCAAGAGAATGTGTTCGGATGGACTACGAAATGTACAGATTTGTTTTTTTAGAGTAGCATGCTTGGCAGTATGAGATGCTATTTGTTTATTCAGCTGCACAGTGACTACTCTTGTCCTTACCTCACGTACCACACATAGGTTGATTTTTTTATTCCGGCAAACACAGCACAACAACCTGTCTAACGCATGGCAGCGAGTGCCTGCCTCGGGCTTCCGCCCAAAAAATGAGCAGCGCGTGGATGTTTCTAATCCGATGGAATCAGTACTACCAGACCAACTTTCCTATGAAACACTATTCACCTTTCCCGTGTTCCGAACGGTTGGAAGGGAAAGAATACCGTAGGAATTGTGTTCCTACGAAAATCCTGCACCAAACCTGTGAACCGAACGCAGCCTTAGTTGTTCTTAATATAATGTCCCTGGTAAAAATGAATCCATGCCAATGTTTTTGCCTGTAATTGTTTGAGACTCTGACAAGGTTAGCCAAATGTTTTTGCCTGTAATTGTTTGAGACTCTGACTATTTCCTCTGTGCCTTTTTGTGCAAATAGGGATATCCAATTCACCTGGTTGCTGTTGTGACCTTTTGGTGCACTGCACAAAACTCTTCTTAAAAGAAGTGACTTTTGTGCTGTTTAACTGGAATGTTAGATGGAACAGTTGGTTCATTTTTGTGGAACTGCACAAAGGGAGATCTGTGTTCCAATCCTCATCATCCATATTGGCGCCATAACCTTCCTTTAGGTAAGAATGATATTTAATGCATGTGTTCATCTCTATTTTCCGACTGCCATGAGAAAATAATGTTGTTTTTTTACTAGTACACTTGTACTCCCTCACTGACAAAACCAATTTTGAATTAGAAGGCCAATCATGTACTTGGTTTCACCAACTGGTGAGGAGAAAGAGAAACAGAGCATGAAGAGGAAGAAGAAGAAGAATAAATAGTGCCAAGGTGATCTTGCTGAAGCCAGAGGCCTCAGTCGAGGCTATTCAAGGGCTCCGGCAACGACTACCTTACATGTGAGACGATCCTCCAGGGAGCCCTTCCACTTCTGCTATCTCACTTAATTAATTAGGAGTACTTAAGTACCACTAATTTATTACTGCCTAATTTTCTTGTTGGAGTTAAACAAATCTTTAGTAGGACCCTATGCTGAATCATGTACATGTGAATGTTTGTCTATGGAGGTGAATCATGTGGTGGAGCAGGGAGGTAATATTATTAGTGTCATGACATAATAGTGCTATTGTTTTGCATGTCAATTTATTGCCATTGGTTCAATGAGGCAATGTTTTGCGTATTGTCCATCATGAATTTGATGCTACTGTTTGAGTAATATGCTAATGTCTTCCTATCCTTTCTCACTAAGCTAATGAAGGTTTCACCTTGTTCCTACTTGTGCAAACAGGGATCATGTTGTGCCAATCATACATTTTAGTGGAACTACACAAGACAATATAATGAACTGTATCCCAGCCAATGCTTTAACTCTACTGGAAGTTCTTGATAATCTTTCGATATAATCTCAGCACTGGTAAACAAGAGTGGTTTCAACCATACATTTGAAGTCGACAAAAATATATACTATTGTGTCATTCCAGTGAGTGCTTTATCATCTCTTATGGGACTACATGAATAAGCTTTTTTTCTCAGGTTGGTACGGGCCTAAGGCCTTCATCCATATTAGTTTGCTGTCATCTCTATTTGTATCGTGCTACTGTCATGAGAAACTCCTTTATCTTTGCACTTTTAAGTTTTGCAACCTATGATAAATGGCAATGCTTTGAGTATTGAGTTGAGCTAATTGGCACTGATTAAATAAACTAATACCTCTCTTTAAGCAAGACTACTATGTTGCTAACTTTACCCATTAAGATAATGAGGGTGCTTCTATTTATTAGTGTATGTTTCATCAACTAGTCCCACTATTACAGTAATCTCACTCTCTCAATATATGTGCCAACAGGGATGCTCGATTTTGGTGGAACTACACAAAAACTTTGGGTGCTTCATTGCCTCGACAGCTTCCGTCCTTTCCTGTCAGTCGCTAATATCCGATTGCTTTCTTCCTTTGCTGTCAGTCGCTTGGCTTATCTCGGCTTCCAGTCAAAGGAAATATTAATTGATATGCTACCTCACACAGGTTGGTACTGGTCTTTATCCTGATTATTGTGCCTGTCATATGTATTGGTAATTTGGTATTGTGCTACTGTTTGCGATTTCATAAGGGAGTAATTTGGAGCCTGAACTCGCAGGCAAATCATTACATCGGGTGATTTCAGTAGAACTGCACAAAATGATCAGATGGACAGGTACTTATGCTGCTGCTATGTACTCCAAAGTTCACTCAGACAAGCATCGATGTTGACAAGAAGTGCCTATATTCATTCGAGTATCAACCGGCATCAACCAATTGTCAAACTCCAAGTATTAGGAGAGTGAATGCCAAAAGTATTGCTTGGTGCATAGCCCAGAAAAACGTAGTCCAGTCTTTGGTCCCAACTTGTGCCTTTTGGTTATCGGCACATATGGTAGCGAACTATATGGCATGGAGTCTAAAGATTCCAGACAAGTTGGTTGACCCGTATATTCATCTGGCACTTAATCAGTCTGCATGCCAAGGATGCTCAATTTCAGTTGAACTGCACAAAAAATTTGGGTGGTTCATTTTCTCAACCGCCTCCTTTCTCGTCTGCAATGTAGAATTTTGGCGAGATACAGGACCAAGATGAGCCAGTAAACTAGTTGGATGAAAGTAGTGGCCAAGTTGCTCAAGCCTCCCTCGGCACGAGGCCACTATTTGAGGATGAACCTACAAGCAAAGTTCAGATTGTCTGTGCTGCCTCTTATGTACTCGAAAGTTTACTCGTACAAGAACTAATTTTAGCAAGAAGTACCTCTGATTCAACACCATTTACCAGTCTGTACCCTAGGTAATTAAAGTTCGTCCATGGATCATATTGGCTGTGATCTCAGTCATTTGGATGCATAAACATACTGAACATGTGTATATCTGAATCTTTTTGTGAATTATGTATGAATATTGTCGTGTGATCTATCAATCATTGGATGCATAGATATGCTGAGCTTGTGTATATATGAATCTTTTGAGTTGTTGATAGTGAATGTTGGCTATGAATATGAATGTGTCCTGTGAACCTAAGTTTGATATGAATTGCAACAGAACCAGTTATAACCCTTCTCCTCCTCTCAATCTGCGACTCCACTGCCGCGTTTTCCCATCTCCGAGTCGTTCCCGTCCAGGGCCTCGCCGTCGTCCACCGCCTCGCTGTGTTCGGTGCGGTGTGGTCAACAAACAATAGTCATCGGAAGAGGACTGTACGTGGAGAGCCTGACGGCTGGGACCCAAGAGGTCCATGGTTGCACGCAAGGAAAGTTCCTCCTTATTAAGATGAAAAAAATGTTTCCTCCACCTGACAGCTGGGACCCACCGGCTGTATCTTCACACGGAAGGAAGTGCCTCCTTGTTTTGCGAAAAAAATTATTCATCCCATTGACAGCTGGGACCTGTCAGATTTGGTGACTGACTTGTGAGCCTGCTAAGCGGACGTGTACGCACGGCTTTGTCAACTTAATCAACAAATGATTCTAGCAGCTGGACCGTTGGATATTAATCCAACAGCCGTGCTCTTTCTTCAACCTCTGTTCTTGATCCTGTCTCCCGTGGGCGGCACCGCGGCTGTGCTACCACGCACCCGAACCAGTGAAGTTTCCCACTCCTCTCCATCTGCGACTCCACTGCCCCGTCTTCCCCATCTCCGGGTCCTTCCAGTCTGGGTGCGCTCGGCACGGTGTGGTCAACATGGTCAACAACCGAGAGTCATCGGAAGATGACTGTACGTGAGAGGCTGACAGTGGGGACGCACCACGCCCATGGACGCATGCATGCAACGGAACGCGGCGAGGTCAACGTGGTCAAGGAACGACTTCCATCGGAAGTATACTGTACGTGGAGAGTCTCAGCTGGGTCCATGGACACAGCAAGTAAGTGCCTCCTTATTACGCGGAAAATAATGATTCCTCCAACTGACAGTAGGGACCCACTGGACGGGCCACCGTATTTTGCGAAAAAAAAATGTTTGCCCCCTGACTGCTGGGACCCACCTGACGGGCCACCGTATTTCGTG
>NC_041387.1:75612746-75615956 GCF_002162155.2 Triticum dicoccoides
CGCTGTCAGCTTGGACCCACCGGAAGTGCCTCCTTATTACGCACAAAAAAATGAATACCCCCCTGCTAGCTGGGACCCACCTTGGTGGGAGGCTGACTTGTGAGCCTACTAAGTTGACGGGGATGAAGGGCTTTGTCAACTTAGTCAATATGAACGATTCTAGCTCCAGTGACCGTACGATGTCCATCCAACGGCCGTAGTGCTTCTTCAACCTTTGGTCTTCTTGCTCCAGCCGCCCAAACCAGCGCCGGTCGTGCCTCATGCTCCTGCCTCCCGTGGCCGGCTGT
Organism: Triticum dicoccoides; assembly: GCF_002162155.2. NCBI lineage: Eukaryota > Viridiplantae > Streptophyta > Magnoliopsida > Poales > Poaceae > Triticum > Triticum dicoccoides. The sequence goes on from NC_041387.1 coordinate 75,613,034, forward strand.
GCTGCCGCGGAGGACTCACCGCCCCCTACTATTCCCACCGCTGGCCAGGCCCTGCAGCGATGGCAGCCTCACACCGCAGCTGAACCAGTGAACCCTTGTACTCCTCTCCACGCGGGCTTCCACTGCTGCGTCTTCCCCGGCTCCGCGTCGTCCCCTTCCTAGGCCTCGCCGTCATCCACCGCCGTGGCGCTCTCCGTGCGGCGTGGTCAACGTGGTCAAGGAACGACTTCCATCGGAAGAGTACTGTACGTGGAGAGGCTGACAGCTGGGTCCATGGCCACAGCCCAGTTTTTTTGTAATTTGCTAAGTAAGTCGCTTTGTCAGGCCTGTTGGGCTGCAAATCTTTCAAGACGAGGAGAGCTTTCATTCGGCTGGCCGAGAAAATGGCCCATCAGTAATGAGAAATGGGCTGTACATTTTTAAAACACATGAAACTGGCAATTAGTTTCAAATATCTTTTTTTTATTTTGAGATTTTAAATTACATTAATTTTTATGCGTGGAGAATTTGTTGGATTTTATATTGATATACATTTATTTTTAAAATCATTTTGAATGTGAGTCGAAATTTCTGGATTAAAAATAGTTCGGACCACACCGAAATATGCAAAAATTCGTATAATTTTTGAACCGTGGCCACATTATGGGCTGTAATGCTAAGAAAATGAATATGGGCTCCAAAGAAACCTTAAGAATTAGCAAATGGGCTGTAAATTATTAGAAATAATGGCAGATGGGCTGTATGCTGTTTTCCACAGATTTTAGGCTTTCCTAAAAAAAGGTTGACGCACAAGCAGTGACTGTTGGATTGCCATCCAACGGCCGTCGTGCTTCTTCAATCTCTGCTCTTCCTGCTCCAGCCGCTCAAACAAGCGTCGGCGGGACTGCCTGCTCCCTCCTCCCCGCGGACAGCTCTGCTGCCGCGCAGGCCTCACCGTCCCACCGTACTCCCATCGCTCGCCTAGCCATCCCTCTACTCACCCACACCTGCTGTTATTCTCCAGCGATGGCAGACGAACCAGTAAACCCTCGTACAGTTGTACTCCCCTCCGCGTGGGAAACAACTGCCGAGTCTTCCATGCCTCCGTGTCGTTCCTTTCCTAGGCCTCGTCGTCGTCCACCGCCCTGGTGCTCTCGGCGCGGCCTAGTCAACGTTGACCTGGTCAACGTGGTCAACGACCGACATGCATCTGAAGTGGACTGTACGTGGAGAGGCCGACAGCTGGGTCCACGGCCGCACGCAAGGAAATGCCTCCTTATTACGTGCAAAATAATGATTCCTCCACCTGACATCAGGGACCCATCGAAAGGGCCTCTGTATTTCGCGAAAAAAACGTTACCACCGCTGACAGCTCGGACCCACCAGCTATATCTTCGCACGCAAGGAAGTGCCTCCTTATTACGCACAAAAAAATGAATACTCCGCCTGTTAGCTGGGACCCAGTATAGTGGCAGGCTGACTTGTGGGCCTACTAAGTTGATGGGGACGGAGGGCTTTGTCAACTTAGTCAATAATATGCACGATTCTAGCTCCAGTGACCATACGATGTCCAACCAACGGACGTACTGCTTCTTCAACCTCTGGTCTTCTTGCTCCAGCCACCCAAACCAGCGCCGGTCGTGCCTCGTGCTCCTGCCTCCCATGGCCGGCTGCGATGTGGCAGAGGCCTTACCGCCCCTACTACTCCCACCGCTGGCCAGGCCATCCCTCTACTCACCCACACCCCCTGTTCTTCTGTGGCGACGACAGCCTCACCCTCGTACTCCTCTTTGCGTGGGCATCCACTGCTGCATCTTCCCCGGCTCCGCGTCGTCCCCTTCCTAGGCCTGGCCGTCGTCCACCTCCGTGGTGTTCTCGGCGCGGCGTTGTCAATGTGGATAACGACTGACTTCCATCGGAAGAGTACTGTGCGTGGAGAGCCTGACAGCTGGGTCCATGGCGGCTGCAAGGAAGTGCCTCCTTATTACACACAAAATAATTATTCCTCCACCTAACAGCAGGGACCCACCGGACGGGCCACCAGTATTTCGCGAAAAAAGCATTTCCCCCCTGACTGCTGGGACCCACCAGCTACATCTTTGCACGCAAGGAAGTGCGTCTGGGCAAAAAAAAACCCAAAACGATTCGCCCCCCTGACTGCTGGGACCCACCAGCTACATCTTCGCAGGCAAGGAAGTGCCTGACAGTCGGGACCCACCTGGTTGAAGCATACATAGCGTTGTTGTAACGCCTCGGATTCGATGCGCCAGGTGTCTGCCAGTTATTCGCCGTCGTTGCCATGTCATTTGCTTGCGTGTTGCATTTTGCCATGTCATCATCTGCATTTCATCTCCATGTTTTTCAAAACTTGCATCCGTTCGGGTTCTCCCGGTTCTCTCCGTTGTCCGTTTGGAATCCAGACCATTCGCCCGCGCCCGCTGCCCCCTCTCAGACCTTGTTTCATGTGCGGGTGTTAAACTTTCTTGGAATGGCCCGAGGTTTGCCAAGCGGCCTTGATATAGCATCGGTAGACCGCCTGTCAAGTTTTGTGCCATTTGGAGTCCGTTTGATACTCCAACGGTTAACCGAGGGACCGAAAAGGCCTCGTGTGTGTTGCAGCCCAACACCCCTCCAAAGTGGCCCAAAACATATCCTAACCCCCTCCATGCTCTTGGACGTTCGATCACGATCGCGTGGCCAAAAACCGCTCCTCATTTGGACTCTCCTAGCTCCCAGAAACTATAAATAGGTCCTTCCCCTTCTTTTTCGCGGATGAATTCCCTAACCCTAGCTCCTTCCTCCCTCCGCGTCGCCGGACATGTCCGGACCGGGCCGGACACGTCCAGCCGCTGCCGCCTCAGCCAATCAGACACCGCCGCGTGTCCCTCTCTCTCTCCCATCGCCGCCGCGGCCTGCCGGGCCCCGGCGCGGACCGCCCAGGCCC
>NC_041387.1:75616372-75697171 GCF_002162155.2 Triticum dicoccoides
CGCCGGAGCGCCTCATCCGCCGCCGCCTTCGTCCGGCGCCGCCGTGCGCCCGCGCCGCCCCGTCTCCTCGCCGGCGCCTCGCCCTCCCCTCGCCGGAGACCGCCACCTCGCCGGAGGCCGCCGACCTCGCCGGAGTTCGGATCCATCCCGCCTGGACTAGATCCACCGGGAGACGAACCAAACGCCGCCCCATTCCGGATCTGGTCATCCCCGAACCGTCCCGTCCAGCTTTCCACGAGGGTATATTTTGGCTAAGTCCCCGGAATATTTTGACATTATCATGCCATGTTCACTGCATCATATCTCTGCATTCGTAGCTCCGTTTCGTGCGTGTAATATGTCAAAAAGTTCGTTGTGAGATGCTCTACAATTCATTCCATTGCACCATGTTCTTTTGAGTTCATCTTGATGCCTGAATCATTGTTTCAAGAGTGCTATATAATGTTGTCTGCTGTCTGTTAACAGAACATGCTCATTTGTCATTTTTGACATGTTTGATGTGTGCATCCTATGAGGTTGATGTCTAGATGTGTTTTGAACTATGCCATGCATCTTTACAGTGGTGTATGCCATGTATTTTTTTGATCAATGTGGTGACTAGAACAAGCATGCAAACTAGGCTTCGTGATGTTGCTGATTTTAGTCCCTGTTCTGCTGTTATTTTGATGCCATGTAAACATGATGCTACAGAGAGATCCAAGCATATTTTGAGATACTTCAGTAAGGATATTTTGAACATATGGTTGTTCTCTATCCATTCATGCCCCTGTTTGCAATTATGGAGTAGTCTAGCATGTCATTTTCGTGCTCTACTTTTGCTCTAAAATGTTTCCTGGCAGATTGTTTACATGTTATTCAATTTTGCCAAGGTTGTTGTAGTTGATCCTTGCATGCTATGAACTTGTTCTTGCCTTGGTTAGCTTCATAAACATGTCTTCTTGCTGATGCTATGCTTATCTTGTCATGCAATGACTTGTGGGGAGTGAATCAAGCTTGTTTAGTAGGGTACTTGGTGTTGCTGTTTTGCTAGGCTAAATCTGTTATTTCGTGATGCTATGTAAACCTGCTGCTACAAGTCATTCTATGCATAATCTGGAGATGTTCACTAAGGGTATTTTATTATACATGTCATGCCCTATCCATCCATGCCCCTGGTTGCTTTTGTGGATTTGCTCTCAATTTGCTAAATAATGTTGCTGTCAGCCTGTTAACATTAAGTTCAGTTGTTGCCATGATTGTTGTTAGTGATCCATGCACCCTATGAACTTGCTCTTGCCATGCTTAGCTTCATAATCATGTCTTCTTACTGTTGGTTGCCTTGCCATGCCATGTATTGCTCTGTGGTTAGTGGTACAAGCTCACCAACATGCCTACTTATCGTTGTTTCTGCCATGTATGAATCTGTCATATAACTTGCCATGTTTACATGGGTGCCATCATATTTTCTGATCCTTTTTGGCTCTTGTTCAGTAAGGGACTTTTGTTCTATGCATTTAGTAAGTTCATGCCATGCCTTTGTTTGCCATAATAAGTTCCTGTAACATGTTGTTTGATAGCTCTAAACATTGCAACCTGATTTTATTTCTGCAAAGTCTGAAACTGTTATTATTTGCAATCTTGCCATGTGTGTTTGAGCATGTTCTAGTGATTTCTGGAGATAGCTCAGTGTTCATGTTTTGTTATGCTCTACCTGTACATCATGTACATGCCTTTTGTTCTCATGTTGTGGTGCTGTAGCATATAGTTTTGATGCTTGCAATATGCCTAGTTGCTGTTTTGGACAGATTGTTGCTATAACTTGTTTCATGTGTGTGTTGAACCGTTGCTCCGTTTTGAGTGTGCTCTATATGAAACTTGCTTGTTTTTGCATATAGTTTCATATTATCATGTTGCATCCATATTTTGAGGTGTTTGCTAGATGTTTGGGTGCATTTTACATCAATGCCATGTTTAACTTGTTTTGCTCATATCTTCTAGGCCGTAGCTCCGAACTAAATGAACTTTATATGTAACTTGACTAGAATCTCGTGTAGATCATCTTGGTGCATCTTAACTTGCTGTTTAACAACTTGAACATAAGGTTTATTCAGATCTGTACCAATTTCGAAATTTGCATATGAGGACTTACCGGAATTGTTATATGTTGTTCCCGGCCTCATTTAAACTTGCCTTGATGTGTTGCTCTTGTTTGCATCATCTCTTGCCATGAGTAGCTTCATGTAGCCTTGTCATGCATCATGCCTTGTTCATGTCTGGTGTGTTTACCATGTTGTGTGCTTCTTTTCGATAATTCCTGTTTCGTTGCGATCGTGAGGATTCGTTCGTCTACGCTTGGTTCGGCTTCATCCGTTCGTCTTCTTCATGGACTCGTTCTTCTTCCTTGCGGGATTTCAGGCAAGATGACCGCTACCCTGGATCTCACTACTATCATTGCTATGCTAGTTTCTTCATTCTATCGCTATGCTGCGCTACCTCTCACCTGTTTATCAAGCCTCCCCAAATTGCCATGAACCTCTAACCTTTGACACCATTCCTAGCAAACCGTTGCTTGGCTATGTTACCGCTTTGCTCAGCCCCTCTTATAGCGTTGTTAGTTGCAGGTGAAGTTGAAGATTGCTCCATGGTGGACAGGATTATGTTGGGATATCACGATATCTCTTATATTATTAATGCATCTATATACTTGGTAAAGGGTGGAAGACTCGGCCTTATGCCTGGTGCTTTGTTCCACTCCTGCCGCCCTAGTTACCGTCATACCGGTGTTATGTTCCCGGATTTTGCGTTCCTTATGCGGTTGGGTGGTTTATGGGACCCCCTTGACAGTTCGCTTTGAATAAAACTCCTCCAGCAAGGCCCAACCTTGGTTTTAGCATTTGCCTCACCACCACCTATTTTTCCCTTGGGAGTCGCTCTCTCGAGGGTCATCTTTATTCCGCCCCCCGGGCCAATGCTTCTCTAAGTGTTGGTCCGAAATAGAGGCACTTGCAGCGCCACCTCGGGGAAACTTGAGGTCTGGTTTTAGTTGTATGTAGTGTTCATCCGGTGTTGCCCTGAGAACGAGATATGTGCAGCTCCTATCGGGATGTCGGCGCATCGGGCGGTCTTGCTGGTCTTGTTTTACCATTGTCGAAATGTCTTGTAAACCGGGATTCCGAGTCTGATCGGGTCTTCCTGGGAGAAGGTATATCCTTCATTGATCGCAAGAGCTTATCATGGGCTAAGTTGGGACACCCCTGCACGGTATTATCTTTCGAAAGCCGTGCCCGTGGTTATGTGGTAGATGGGAATTTGTTAATGTCCGGTTGTAGATAACTTGACACCAGATCCGAATTAAAACGCATCAACCGTGTGTGTAGCTGTGATGGTCTCTTTTCGGCGGAGGCCGGGAAGTGAACACGATTTTGGGTTATGTTTGACGTAAGTAGGAGTTCAGGATCACTTCTTGATCATTGTTAGCTTCACGACCATTCCTTTTGCTCTCTTCTCGCTCTCATTTGCGTATGTTAGCCACCATATATGCTTAGTTGCTGCTGCAGCCTCACCACTTTACCCCTTCCTTTCCCATTGAGCTTTGCTAGTCTTGATACCCATGGTAATGGGATTGCTGAGTCCTCGTGGCTCATAGTTTACTACAACAACAGTTGCAGGTACAGGTTATGCGATGATCATGATGCGAGAGCGAAGTTTGCTTATTTTGGAGTTCTTCTTCTGCTTCTTCTTCGATCAAGGGATAGGTTCCAGGTCGGCAGCCTGGGCTAACAGGGTGGATGTCGTTTGAGTTTCTGTTTGTGTTTCATCCGTAGTCGGATGATGCTCTTTTGTATTGTGATGTTGTATCCGTGTGCCATTGTATGCCCTTTGTATGTATCCCCATCTATTATGTAATGTTGATGTAATGATATCCACCTTGCAAAAGCGTTTCAATATGCGGTTCTATACTTGGTGGGACCTTCGAGTCTCTTTAGGATAGTATCGCATATTGGGCGTGACAAGTCATTCTGGTCGCGAAAGTGTATGTACATACTGGTCGATGTAGAGGCACGCACGTGTCATAGTAGAGGCGCGCACGTATCGATGTAGAGGCGCGCACGTAGCATGTACACGTACGTACAGCGGCGAGGGTGCAATAAAGAAAATACGGCCACGTACGTACATACGGGCAGGGTCTCGAACACCTACTCGTGCATACGTACATGGCTGGGTCGGAACAGAGAAACAGCATCATCGTCGTGTTCATGGGGAGCCAACGAAATGCTCGTGTTCATGGGGAGGCAACGGAATGCGTCGTGTTCATCGGGAGGCAACGGAACGCGTGGGAGCCAATCGGCTTGGATGGAACATGCGATGGAAACGAGGCCTGGCGTACCGCAGAACGTAGGAAACAGACCTCCTACGTTCGGAACGGGGTCCTGTTGATCAGGAGGGGTGTGGCGTACCGCAAAACGGAGGAAATGGACCTCCTACGGTCGAAACAGGGGTCCTGTTGATCAGGAGGGGTGTGGCGTACCACCAAACGGACGAAATGGACCTCCTACGGTCGAAACAGGGGTCCTGTTGATCGGGAGGGGTGTGGCGTACCGCAAAACGGAGGAAACGAACCTCCTACGGTCGAAATGGGGGTCCTGTTCATCGGGAGGGGTGTGGCGTACCGGAAAATGGGACTCCACGAGATACTGTTCATCTCCACCGCCGACCTCCTCCAGCCTCCACGGGCTCCTGTTCATCCAGCCTCCACCGTGCGCTACTCCACCGGCTACTGTTCCACCACCTCTCCATCATCTACTGTTCATCCAGCCCTCCACACCACGGGGTCCTATTCAACCACCCCTCCACGGCCACCCCTCCACGGGGTCCTGTTCAACCACCCCTCCACGATGAACCATGGATAGACCGAGCCTTTGGTTCGTCTTCGGCCATAAAGGTTATTGCCATGTCGTTCCGTGGGCTCAGTTCGGTAACTTGATGGACCTCGATGAGGTCGCGGAGCGCCCGTTTGCGCCGGTTGTTAGAGGAAAAAGTCTCAAAGACTGTCAGCACATTGAGATTGACCTTCTCCGATGAATATCCTTCTAGGGTTGTGGTGAGGATTGACTCCCCACTTTTTGCTACCTGTCGGAGTACCCAGCATGCCCGGAGGCTATGGGTTGAGACTGTGTGCAGAGTAGTATGGACCGGGCAGGGTTTGTCCAATAGTTCGTCAAGAACGGACCTATGTCCCGTGAAGGTATTGTTCTTCCTACCCGCAACCTGATTGTCGGGTGGCCCACTTGGGTATGTTCTTTTAGCTCGGACCGCAGTCTGCGTCGAGGTGGCGGGATCTAGTTGAGTTTTCTGGGCCCTCCATATGCTTTGCATCACACAGTACTTTTGTACGACCTGTGATAAATCCATGAAGCTCTGAATGTTGCGGCGGTCGACAGCGTTCAATATGCCTTCATCTGTGCAGTTACGGTGGAAGACCGAAACGATGTCCTCATCCAAACAGTCCTTGATCTTGTTTTAAACAAGCAGGAATCTGGCCCAAAAGTGGTGGACCATTTCATGGGGTTGCTGCCGTACATACATCAGGTCATATATATCTAGAGGACCTAAGTTGCTCGGAACTGTTATGGCTTCCGTGGTGACTGGTTTGGGTCCGTCTAAGCGCGAGGGCTCTTGTGACCATGTAGCTGAGTCAGAGTCGGGAGTAAAGTCCCTTCCGAATGGGAAGTATCCGGCTCAGGAGATTCGGGGACCCAGACATACTTGGTCCTCAATATGGGGGGGGAGTCATCAGTGGCCGGTTCCTCTACTATCGCCACGAAGTGGGTGATTGGTGGGTGCTTGATTTCCCTCTGCTCGGGCTTGAGCCCGATCGGATCATAGTCCGTTGAGATCCCCAGGGCAGTGATGCAATCTAGCAGTTCATTTAAAGACGAGACATCTGCCGGATCCAATTTTCCAGAGTACTTGAGGCTAATGCGAGGACGGTTTTCGGCAGCCGTGAGGGGAGTTGCGGGCTCGACGGCCGCGCGTGCCTTCATGGCAAAACTTCCGAACAGGAGGGTCTGCCCTGCAACCAGGCACCCTCCAGAAGTGATGTTGTTGTAGATGACTAGGCGAGCCATAGATCGCTTTTAGCAGACAGCACAACGAAGCTCTCAATGAAAGCACCAATGTCGGTGTCAAAACCGGCAGATCTCAGGTAGGGGGCCCAAGCTATGCGTCTAAGGATCAATGGTAACATGAGGCCAGGGGAAACAATGTTTACCCAGGTCCGAGCCCTCTTAAGGGAGGTAACACCCTACTCCTACTTGATTATGATTATCGAATAGGAAGATAACAAGAGATGATCTACCTCGAGATCGTATTGGCTAACCCTAGGCGGCTAGCCTATGAAGATTCCGATGATGACGAGTTGGTCTCTATGGTCTAATCCCTCCAGTTTATATACACACCGGAGGGGGCCTATAGATGGTACAAAGTCGGTTTATCAGGGAAAGAAACCTCCGGACTCTATTCTTGTCGTCCACGCGTCAAGAAGTCCCATCCAGACATGGTAGATGATCTTTGATGTGATCCTATGCGGCCCATGCAGCTCGACCCAAACTCCTAGGCCGGACATCTGAGGACCCCCGAATCCAGGACTCCCTCACCCCTTCCAGCAAAGGCAAGCCTTGCACCCCCCGCAAGACAGCCACCGCACCAAAGCCGAAGAAGAGGCTGACGCCCGACAAGCGGGAAAGGGAGTCGGCCAAGAGAAAGGGTCGAAGGAACGCGGCGGACGCAAGGGACGAATCCAACGAGGATGCTTGAGATGGACGCGGAGAAGCAAGCCAAGATGCTAGAGATCGAGGCCACCAATGCCAAGACCAAGGCGAAAGAAGTGGCTCTCGCTAGCATGATGATGGGGGTGGAGTCCATGAAGGTGGATCTCAACACCGTGTCCCAAGAAAGAGGTCGTGGTTCGAGAAGATGGAGGTCAACATGCTCAAGTTTGATAACGAGTGATCTATGGCAGCGAGCGCCATCCTTTTTTATGTTGGAAAGTGTGCTGGCATGGCCACGGCCGCAATGGCATGGTCGAACTCAAGTTCCACCCCTTTTTTGTGTGTTGGCTTGTGTGCCGGCCGCTGACAAGTGCTCTAGCATAAACTATGTGGTGTTTTTTTAAGCTGGCATGGTGCCGGCATGAACTTCATGTGACAGTAATGCCCGCTGGCATGATCTATGGCCATGGGTCTTTTTGCGAAAATTGCATGCGGACATGAAATGGGTTGCCGCTGTTGGGTGCGCTGCCGACCCTAATCTTAAAGAGGGTGGTCGCCGAGCGGGCGGCTGACCCAAATGGATGAAAAGCGGACAAAGCGCGTGTCCATCTGGGTCACCCCATTGGAGTTGCTCTAAACCAAACTCAAGCACGCGACCCCATCCCGTCCGGCAGCGTCCATTTGGGGCAAAACAGACATACCCCACGGCCCAGTGCGCAACGGCTTGGACCCAGCTTGTCCGTTTTGTGTCCGGCCTGATCCATTTTTAGCGAAAACATGCGCCCGATTTGGGTCCAGGCGGACAGCAAACGGACGCACCGCTCGTCCGCATCGGGGCCGCGCAGCAGGCGGCCACCTACCTGCCCCCGCCCAACATAAATGCGCATGCGCGGTCGACCCCTTCTGTCATCCGCCCAGGCAAACGGGCGCCATCCTTCTTAAATGGGAAGTCGTGGACCGGTCGCAGTCCACACTCCAAAATCCAGTCTGCGCTGCCTCCTCGAAACCCGACACTCCCCAAACCCTAGATCTCCCTCTCCCCTTCCTCGAGCTCACCGGCCAGCCGCCAGTCAGCCATGGGGTGGTGGAACACCGGCCGCAAGGGGGCACACGACCATGAGGCTGGCTCGTCCTCAGGCTGCCGCTGCGGAGGCGTCAAAGATGAGCCCGCATCACCACCACAACACGCCCCACGGAGGGCCCCCACGCCGCCCGCATTCTCCATCGCCCTTACGGCCGTCGGCGAGTGTGACCGGCACTACATACATGCATATGTTTACCGGCGTTATTGGGAGACGAGGACGCTCCCGTGGAGGGATGTTCACCTCCCCAATAACCAACATCTAGAAGGAAATATGCCCAAGAGGCAATACTAAAGTTATTATTTATTTCCTTAATTCATGATAAATGTTTATTATTCATGCTAGAATTGTATTAACCGGAAACTTAGTACATGTGTGAATACATAGACAAAACATATAGTCCCTAGTGTGCCTCTACTTGACTAGCTCGTTAATCAAAGATGGTTATGTTTCCTAACCATATACATGTGTCGTCATTTGATGAACATGATCACATCATTAGGAGAATGATATGATGGACATGACCCATCCGTTAGCTTAGCATTATGATCATGACAGCTTCATTGCTACTGCTTTCTTCATGACTTATACATGTTCCTTAGACTATGAGATTATGCAACCGATTACCAGAGGAACACTTTCTGTGCTACCAAATGTCACAACATAAATGGGTGATTATAAAGGTGCTCTACAGGTGTCTCCGAAGGTGTTTGTTGGGTGGGCATAGATCGAGATTAGGATTTGTCACTCCGTGTTTCGGAGAGGTATCTCTAGGCCCTCTCGGTAATACTCATCACTATAAGCCTTGCAAGCATAGTGACTAATGATTTAGTTGCGGGATGAAGTATTATGGAACGAGTAAAGAGACTTACCGGTAACGAGATTGAACTAGGTATTGAGATACCGACGATTGAATCTCGGGCAAGTAACATACCGATGACAAAGGGAACAACATATGTTGTTATGCGGTTTGACCGATAAAGATCTTCGTAGAATATGTAGGAACCAATATGAGCATCCAGGTTCTGCTATTTGTTATTGACCGAAGACGTGTCTCGGTCATGTCTACATAGTTCTCGAACCCGTAGGGTTCGCACGCTTAACATTCGATGACAATTGGTATTATGAGTTTATGTGATATGATGTACCGAAGGTTGTTCGGAGTCCCGGATGTGATCACGTACATGACGAGGAGTCTAGAAATAGCCAAGACATAAAGATTGATATATTGGACGGCTATGTTCGGACACCGGAAGCGTTCCGGAGAAGTTTCGGATAAAACTAGAGTACCGGAGGGTTACCGGAACCCCTCGGGGGATTAATGGGCCTTAGTGGGCCTTAGTGGAGAAGAGAGAGGGCCGGCCGAAGGTGGAACCAGCCCCCCCTTTCCCAGTCCGAATTGGACAAGGGAAGGGGGTGCCCCCTCTCCTTCCTTTTCTTCTCTCCTCTTTCCCTTCTTCTCCTTCTTGGACTAGGAAAGGGGGGGAACCTACTCCTACTGGGAGTAGGAATCCTCCCTCTTGGCGCGCCCCTTGTGGCCGGCCGGCCTCCTCCTCCCCTCCTTTATATACGGGGGAGGGGGGCACCCCATATACACACAAGTTGATCAAGTTGATCTTTTAGCCGTGTGCGGTGCCCCCCTCCACAGATTTCCACCTCGGTCATATCGTCGTAGTGCTTAGGCGAAGCTCTGCACCGGTAACTTCATCATCACCATCGACACGCCGTCATGCTGAGGAAACTCTCCCTCGACCTCAGCTGGATCTAGAGTTCGTGGGACGTCACCGAGCTGAACATGTGCAAATCGCGGAGGTGCCGTACCTTCGGTGCTAGATCAGTCGGATCATGAGGATGTATGAATACATCGACCATGTTGTCATAATGCTTCCACTTTCGGTCTACGAGGGTACGTAGACAACACTCTCCCCTCTCATTGCTATGCATCACCTAGATAGATCTTGCGTGATCGTAGGATTTTTTTTTGAAATTACTGCGTTCCCCAACGGTAGCATCCGAGCCAGGTCTATGCGTAGATGTTATATGCACGAGTAGAACACAAAGAGTTGTGGGCGATAATGACTCATACTGCTTACCAGCATGTCATACTTTGATTCAGTGGTATTGTTGGATGAAGAGGCTCAGACTGACATTATGCATACGTTTACGCGAGACTGGTTCTACCGACGTGCTCCACACACTTGTGGCTAGTGAGTGTCTATTTCTCAACCTTTAGTTGAATCAAGTGTGGCTACGCCCGGTCCTTGTTGAAGGTTAAAACAACACACTTGACGAAAAATCATTGTGGTTTTGATGCGTAGGTAAGAACAGTTCTTGCTAGAAGCCCGTAGCATCCACGTAAAACTTGCAACAACAAAGTAGAGGACGTCTAACTTGTTTTTGCAGGGCTTGCTGTTATGTGATATGGTCAAGGCATGATGAGATATAAACTGTTGTATGAGATGATCATGTTTTGTAACAAAGTTATCAGCAACTGGCAGGAGCCATATGGTTGTCACTTTATTGTATGCAATGCAATCACCATGTAATTGTTTTACTTTATCACTAAGTGGTAGCGATAGTTGTAGTAACAATAGTTGGCAAGACAACATCGATGCTACGATGGAGATCAAGGTGTCGCGCCGGTGACGATGGAGATCATGACGATGCTTCGGTGATGGAGATCATGAGCACAAGATGATGATGGCCATATCATGTCACATATTTTGATTGCTTGTGATGTTTATCTTTTATGCATCTTATTTTGCTTAGTACGGCGGTAGCATTATAAGATGACCCCTTACTAAATTTCAAGGTACAAGTGTTCTCCCTGAGTATGCACCGTTGCTACAGTTTGTTGTGCCGAGACACCACGTGATGATCGGGTGTGATAAGCTCTACGTTCACATACAACGGGTGCAAGCCAGTTTTGCACACGCAGAATACTCGGGTTAAACTTGACGAGCCTAACATATGCAAATATGGCCTCGGAACACTGAGACCGAAAGGTTGAGCATGAATCATATAGTAGATATGATCAACATAGTGATGTTCACCATTGAAAACTACTCCATCTCACGTGATGATCGGACATGGTTTAGTTGATTTGGATCACGTGATCACTTAGATGATTAGAGGGATTTCTATCTAACTGGGAGTTCTTAAGTAATATGATTAATTTAACTTTAATATATAATGAACTTAGTACCTGATAGTATTTTGCATGTCTATGTTGTTGCAGATCAATGGCCCATGCTACCATTCCTTTGAATTTTAATGCGTTCCTAGAGAAAGCTAAGTTGAAATATGATGGCAGCAACTACACGGACTGGGTTTGTAACTTGAGGATTATCCTTATTGATGCACAGAAGAATTTCGTCCTGGAAGCACCGTTAGGTGTACCAACCGCGCTCGCAACTGCAGACATTGTGAATGCCTGGCAGACGCGTGTTGTTGACTACTCGATAGTTCAGTGTGCCATGCTTTACGACTTAGAATCGGGACTTCAAAGACGTTTTGAACGTCATGGAGCATATGAGATGTTCGAAGAGTTGAAGTTAATATTTCAAGAAAATGCCTGAGTTGAGAGATATGAAGTCTCCAACAAGTTCTACAACTGCAAAATGGAGGAGAATAGTTCTGTCAATGAACACATACTCAGAATGTCTGGGTACCATAACCACTTGACTCAACTAGGAGTTAATCTTCCTGATGATAGTATCATTAACAGAGTTCTTCAATCACTGCCACCAAGCTATAAAGGCTTTGTGATGAACTATAATATGCAAGGGATGAACAAGACTATTCCCGAGCTCTTCGCGATGCTAAACGTTGCGGAAGTAGAAATAAAAAAGGAGCATCAAGTGTTGATGGTCAACAAGACCACTAGTTTCAAGAAAAAGGGCAAAGGGAAGAAGGGGAACTTTAAGAAGAACGGCAAAAAGGTTGCTGCTCAAGAGAAGAAACTAAAGTCTGGACCTAAGCCTGAAACTAAGTGCTTCTACTACAAAGGGACTGGTCACTGGAAGCAGAACTGCCCCAAGTATTTGGCGGATAAGAAGGATGGCAAAGTGAAAGGTATATTTGATATACATGTTATTGATGTGTAATTAACTAATGCTCGGAGTAGCGCCCGAGTATTTGATACTTGTTCTGTTGCTCATATTTGCAACTCGAAATAGGGGCTACAGATTAAGCGAAGATTGGCTAAGGACAAGGTGACGATGCGCGTGGGAAATGATTCCAAGGTCGATGTGATCGCCGTCGGCACGCTACCTCCACATCTACCATCGAGATTAGTTTTAGACCTGAATAATTATTATTTGGTGCCAGTTTTGAGCATGAACATTATATCTGGATCTTTTTTAATGTGAGACGGTTATTCATTTAAATCAGAGAATAATGGTTGTTCTATTTATATGAGTAATATCTTTTATGGTCATGCACCCTTGTTGAGTGGTCTATTTTTATTGAATCTCGATAGTGATGATACACATATTCATAGTATTGAAGCCAAAAGATGCAAAGTTAATAATGATAGTGCTAATTATTTGTGGCACTGCCGTTTGGGTCATATCTGTGTAAAGCGCATGAAGAAACTCCATGCTGATGGACTTTTGGAATCACTTGATTATGAATCACTTGGTGCTTGCGAACCGTGCCTTATGGGCAAGATGACTAAAACTCCATTCTCCAGAACAATGGAATGAGCAACTGACTTGTTGGAAATAATACATACTGATGTATGCGGTCCAATGAGTATTGAGGCTCGTGGTGGGTATCGTTATTTTCTTACCTTCACAGATGGTTTGAGCAAATATGGTTATATCTACTTAATGAAGCATAAGTCTGAAACATTTGAAAAGTTCAAAGAATTTCAGAGTGAAGTGGAAAATCATCATAACAAGAAAATAAAAATTCTATGATATGATCGTGGAGGAGAATATTTGAGTTACGAGTTTGTTCTTCATTTGAAACAACACGGGATAGTTTCACAATTAACGCCACCTAGAACACCACAATGAAATGGTGTGTCTGAACGTCGTAATCGTACTTTATTGGATATGGTGCGATCTATGATGTCTCTTACTGATTTACCGCTATCGTTTTGGGGTTATGCTTTAGAGATGGCTGCATTCACTTTAAATAGGTCACCATCAAAATCCGTTGAGACGACACCTTATGAACTATGGTTTTGCAAGAAATCAAAGTTGCCATTTCTTAAAGTTTGGGGCTGCGATGCTTATGTGAAAAAGCTTCAACCTGATAAGCTTGAACCCAAATTGGAGAAGTGTGTCTTCATAGGATAATCAAAGGAAACTATTGGGTACACCTTCTATCACAGATCTGAAGGCAAAAATCTTTGTTGCTAAGAATGGATCCTTTCTAGAGAAGGAGTTTCTCTCGAAAGAAGTGAGTGGGAGGAAAGTAGAACTTGATGAGGTAGTTGTACCTTCTCCCTTATTGGAAAGTAGTTCATCACAGAGATTAGTTCCCGTGATTCCTACACCAATTAGTGAGGAAGCTAATGGTGAGGATCATGAAGCTTCAGATCAAGTTACTACTGAACCTTGTTGGTCTTCCAGAATAAGATCCGCACCAGAGTGGTATGGTAATCCTATTCTGGAAGTCATGTTACTAGACCATGATGAACCTACGAACTATGAGGAAGCAATGATGAGCCCAGATTCCACGAAATGGCTTGAGGCCATGAAATCTGAGATGGGATCCATGTATGAGGACAAAGTGTGGGCTTTGGTGGACTTTCTCGATGATCGTCAAGCCAAATAAAATAAATGTATCTTTAAGAAGAAGACCGACACAGACGGTAATTTTACTGTTTACAAAGCTTGACCTATTGCAAAAGGTTTTCAAGAAGTTCAAGGAGTTGACTACGATGAGACTTTCTCACTCGTAGCGATGCTTAAGTCTGTTCGAATCATGTTAGCAATTGCTGCATTTGATGATTATGAAATTTGGCAAATGGATGTCAAAACTGCATTCCTGAATGCATTTCTGGAAGAAGAGTTTTATATGATGCAACTAGAAGGTTTGTCGATCCAAAGGGCGCTAACAAAGTGTGCAAGCTCTAGTGATCCATTTATGGACTGGTGCAAGCCTCTCGGAGTTGGAATAAACGCTTTGATAGTGTGATCAAAGCATATGGTTTTATATAGACTTTTGGAGAAGCCTGTATTTACAAGAAAGTGAGTGGGAGCTCTGTAGCATTTCTAATATTATATGTGGATGACATATTGTTGATTGGAAATGATACAGAATTTCTGGATAACATAAAGGGATACCTGAAAAAGGGTTTTTCTATGAAAGACCTCGAAGAAGCTGCTTACATATTGGGCATCAAGATCTATAGAGATAGATCAAGACGCTTAATTGGACTTTCACAAAGCACATACCTTGATAAAGTTTTGAAGAAGTTCAAAATGGACCAGTCGAAGAAAGGGTTCTTGCCTGTGTTACAAGGTGTGAAGTTGAGTCAGACTCAATGCCCGACCATTGCAAAATATAGAGAGAAAATGAAAGTCATTCCCTATGCTTCAGGCATAGGTTCTATCATGTATGCAATGATGTGTAGCAGACCTGATGTGTGCCTTGCTATAAGCATAGCAGGGAGGTACGAAAGTAATCCCGGAGTGGAGCACTAGACAACGGTCAAGAACATCCTGAAATACCTGAAAAGGACTAAGGATATGTTTCTTGTTTATGGAGGTGAAAAAGAGCTCGTCATAAACGGTTACGTTGATGCAAGCTTTGACACTGATCCGGATGACTCTAAGTCACAAACCGAATACATATTTTTATCGAATGGATGAGCTGTCAGTTGGTGCAGTCCCAAGAAAAGCGTCGTGGCAGGATCTATGTGTGAAGAGGAGTACATTGCTGCTTCAGAAGCAGCGAATGAAGGAGTTTGGATGAAGGAGTTCATATCCGATCTAGGTGTCATACCTAGTGCATCGGGTCCAATGAAAATCTTTTGTGACAATACTGGTGCAATTGCCTTGGCAAAGGAATCCAGATTTCACAAGATAACCAAGCAAATCAAGAGATGCTTCAATTCCATCCGTCATCAAGTGTCGGAAGGGGACATAGAGATTTGCAAGATACATACGGATTGGAATGTTGCAGACCCGTTGACTAAGCCTCTTCCACGAGGAAAACATGATCAACACCAAAGCTCCATAGGTGTTAGAATCATTACTATGTAATCTAGATTATTGCCTCTAGTGCATGTGGGAGAATGAAGGAAATATGCCCTAGAGGCAATAATAAATTTATTATTTATTTCCCTAATTCATGATAAATGTTTATTATTCATGCTAGAATTGTATTAACCGGAAACTTAGTACATGTGTGAATACATAGACAAAACATATAGTCCCTAGTGTGCCTCTACTTGACTAGCTCGTTAATCAAAGATGGTTATGTTCCTAACCATATACATGTGTTGTCATTTGATGAACGGGATCACATCATTAGGAGAATGATGTGATGGACATGACCCATCTGTTAGCTTAGGATTATGATCGTGTCAGTTTCATTGCTACTGCTTTCTTCATGACTTATACATGTTCCTCAGACTATGAGATTATGCAACTCCCGAATACCAGAGGAACACTTTGTGTCCTACCAAACATCACAACATAAATGGGTGATTATAAAGGTGCTCTACAGGTGTCTCCGGAGGTGTTTGTTGGATTGACATAGATCAAGATTAGGATTTGTCACTCCGTGTTTCGGAGAGGTATCTCTGGGCCCTCTTGGTAATACTAATCACTATAACCCTTGCAAGCATTGTGACTAATGAGTTAGTTGTGGGATGAAGTATTACAGAACGAGTAAAGATACTTACCGTAACGATATTCAACTAGGTATTGAGATACCGACGACCGAATCTTAGGAAAGTAACATACCGATGACCAAGGGAACAACGTATGTTGTTATGCGGTTTGAACGATAAAGATCTTTGTAGAATATGTAGGAACCAATATGAGCATCCAAGTCCGCTATTGGTTATTGGCCGGAGACATGTCTCGGTCATGTCTACATAGTTCTCGAACCCGTAGGGTCCGCACGCTTAACGTTTGATGATAATTGGTATTATGAGTTTATGTGATATGATGTACCGAAGGTTGTTCGGAGTCTCGAATGTGATCATGGACATGACGAGGAGTCTTGGAATAGTCTAGACGTAAAGTTTGATATATTGGACGGCTATGTTCGGATACAAGAAGCGTTCCGGAGAAGTTTCGGATAAAACCGGAGTACCGGAGGGTTACTGGAACCCCCCGGGGGATTAATGGGCCTTAGTGGAGAAGAGAGAGGGCCGACCAGAGGTGGCACGAGCCCTCCCCCTTGCCCAGTCCGAATTGGACAAGGGAAGGGGGGAGCCCCCCTCTCCTTCCTTCTCTTCTCTACTCTTTCCCTTCTTCTAATTCTTGGACTAGGAAAGGGGGGAAACCTACTCCTACTGGGAGTAGGAATCCTCCCCCTTGGTGAGCCCCTTGTGGCCGGTCAGCCTCCTCCTCCCCTACTTTGTATACGGGGGAGGGGGCACCCCATAGACACACAAGTTGATCAAGTTGATCTTCCAGACGTGTGTGGTGCCCCCTCCACAGATTTCCACCTCGGTCATATCGTCGTAGTGCTTAGGCGAATCCCTGCGCCAGTAACTTCATCATCACCGTCAACACGCCTTCGTGCCGAAGAAACTCTCCCTCGACCTCAGCTGGATCTAGAGTTCGTGGGACGTCACCGAGCTGAACATGTGCAGATCGTGGAGGTGTCGTACCTTCGGTGCTAGATCGGTCGGATCGTGAGGACATACGACTACATCAACCGCGTTGCCATAACGCTTCCGCTTTCGGTCTACGAGGGTATGTAGACAACACTATCCCCTCTCATTGCTATGCATCACCTAGATATATCTTGCGTGATCATAGGATTTTTTTTAAATTACTGCGTTCCCCAACACATCTATCCACGGATCGGGTGCCGATCCCGCCGGTCCCGATGAGCGGTCGTGCCCGCCGCGAGGAGATAAAATGCCGCCACCGCCTCCTGCCAGACAACCTCTACTACGACCCTAGGTATGCCGCCGACTCCGACCTCTGGGACACGTGGTTTCGGTATGAGCACGACACGCAGAGCGTCCTTCCTTGTCGGCACCTCATCGGGGCCGCGACGGCCACGTGAGCACCGCGCGCGTGCTCCGAGCCCTCCCCACGTGCGCGGGCATACACGGGTGCACGACATCACGTTGACGCCATTGCCCTCCCCATCGCCACCACAACCTCCTCGCATCACAGAGGAGGAGGAGCCATGGCTCCTTCAGCGTGTCATGGAAGACTCCATGAACACGCACGATGAGCGCCAATGGGAGGGCCTGGAGACCAAGATTGCCCTCTCTACGGCCGGCGATGTGGCCGTCCTGGAGCTGGAGATGAGGGACGTCAAGGAGGAGGTGAGGGAGGAGGTGCTGGAGGAGCTGCTATCGCCGCATTCTACCCAGGCTTGGTGGGCCAGCGGTGGAGTTGGTAATGCACGACCGCGGACATGGCCAACAGCATGGGGGCCATGAACTGGTGCCCTACACCGTCACGGTCACGTGAGCGCAAGATATCGCCATGGGGTGAGGTGGTGCAGGCGCCTCCCACCTTCTAGGAATGTCCCGCCTTCCAAGGACCGGACCACCTCTTGCCGTCGCCGCCCTACATCGACCTCACTAGCGATGACGACGACAACGGCGATGCGTGAGGAGACGAGGACAGGAACGGCATCAACGGACATGGCAGGAGCGCGCGGGCGATGCTTTTCTTTTGTTTTTTATTTTAGTTATGTCTATGCAAACTGTGGAACGGGGCGCCCCGGGGCTGTGATGTTTAATTATATTTTTATGCTTACGTTTATTTTTGAATGTTTCGGCATTTTTTAGTTTTTGCAATTTTTTTAATCATGTCCACCCCGGGCATGATTTGGGGTGCGGTCGCGCGTTGGCTGCACCGATATGGCGACGGCCCAAACCAGACATGGGCGACCCCATTGCCGCCCCAAACAGATGAAAGCAGGCCAAAATGGACGTCCGTTTGGGGTCGTGCGCTGGAGTTGGCCTAACACAGGTAGATCCATGGATCTCAAGGTTTTCTCTTCAGACACCGGACAGTGGAGGGAGACACGCATCCGACCTCCGCAATCAATGATGCATCTTGTAGAAAATAGCCTCGAATCTAGGGAATTCTTGCTCATGTAGGCTTGATGCCTTGATGCCCCAGATCTCCTGCGCTGAATGACCCGTTTGAAAATAGGCGGCCACATAAGTTGGAGATAGGCAAGACTGACCGCGACCTAAGCAGAGCGTAGCTTCCCCGTCCCTTTCCCGCCCGCCATGTGCTACTCTAGCGCCGGCGTCCACCATCCCGCCGCTAGTCGCTCCAGCTACAGCGACCATTCTCCTGCCTCTTGCCTCTCCGGCAACGGCGGTCACCTTTTTCCAATGCACTAGTAGGGTGCGGCCATCCAATCTGTTGCACCATGGCTACTAGTCCGCTCTCCATCACCTCCTTGTTCTGTGGGGAGCAGCCAGTTGTCTATGGGCTCGACCTCTCGTTGACGTCCAAGGGCTCTGCTGCGGCAGAGGCGCCCGTGGGAGCATCAGCGGAGGGCCCTCTGGCGGCGTCTTTTCAGCGCATCTTGCCATGGCAGGAAGCACCAGCCTCTAAGCGGGCCCTATGGAAGCGTCACAGGGAGGCTGGGCAGCCTGAGGTGGCCCCATGCTGTGTCTCGCCGAGTCGCATAGAGCTTACGTCGGAGATGCAGGATTGGTGCTTCAAGTGTCTGGGGAAAGGTCACTTCTTGAAGGATTGCACAAACAAGGTGGTTTGCCTTTGCTACGGGTTGCCCGGTCATGTTGCCAGCCAGTGCAAGCGACTGCGTAGCCCTTCTCCCATGGAGGAGCTCCGGCAGGATGCCGCGACAAAGGTGGCTAGGTGGTCGGAGGGTCCGGGGAGAGGTGACGGCCCGAGCTCATCCAGGATGGGCGATCTTGTGCCTGTTTGGCCATCTCCCTAGCCGTCATCGGGGGCGGCCTCGCCGGCGGCTTGGCCACGTCTGGCAGCCCCACGCCTGATGGTTGAGGAGAATCTGGAGATGGCACTGACAGAGCTGTGTGTGGTTCGGAGATCCAGGTGATGGTGAACCTTGAGGAGAGGCTGCAACACATCATGGTCATGTATGTGGGCGGTGACCGGTCAGAGCTCTCGCCGGAGTTGGTGTTGCTTGCGCTGCGGGAAAAGATGGGCATCACATCAGACAGAGTTTCAGTGCACAGGTTCCGTCCGGAGGATTTTCTAGTGGCCTTTGCTGGGAAGGAGGATCGCATCAGAGTGGGGCTGCGGACAGTGATTGAGTTCGAGGGGAACCGATTGGTGTTCCGGCAATGGATCAGGCAGAATCAGGCGGTGTTCGTGGCGCTTCGGTCCAGGGTCTGCTTGGAGCTAGAAGGCATCCGTCCTCATGCTTGGGATCTGGAGGTGGTGGAGAGCTTGTTGGGCGGGTCATGCTTCATTGAATCGGTGGCGCCAGAGACCTCATCATGGTTGGACTTGGCGTCTTTCAAGCTTCTCGCATGGACGGCTGACCCTGAGATGATTCATACCCGTATGTGGCTGGTGGTTCCGGAACCGGAGGAGCAGAGGGAGGTGTTCCAGCCCAAGACATTGCATTACAAGGTGCTGATTTATCTCGACTCGGTCACCACCTTTCCGGATGGGGAGGAGCCGTGGTTTCTGGGTGGAGGCTCGTCGAAGAGCGGCCAGAGTGGCTTGCCGGAGTCAGACATGGACATGGGCGACAGAGCTAGCACTCGTCACTGCGTCTGGCAGGTTGGGGTCCGTGACGTTTGATACGTCCATTTTGCATCATGTTTACCTACTGTTATTTATATTGTTTTTATGCATAATAATGCTTTTTGGAGTAATTCTAATGCCTTTTATCTCATAATATGCAAGGTTCACACAAAGAGGGAGAATTTCGGCAGTTGGAAATCTGAACCTGAAAAAGCTACGGCAGGCCACCTATTCTGCATAACTCCAAAGGAGCTGAAACTTCACGAGGAATTTTTATGGAATAAATAAGAAATAATGGAGCAATAAACTACCGGAGGAGGGCACCTGGTGAGCACAAGACACCAGGGCGCGTCAGGGCCCCCAGGCGCGCCCTGGTGGGTTGTGCTCAGCCCATCCCACCTCTAGTGCCCCTCTTCTAGTATTTAAGTCATTTCAACCTAGAAAAAATAAAGGAGAGGACTTTTAGGACAAAGCGCCACCGTCTCGAGGCGGAACTTGGGCAGGAGCACTTTTGCCCTCCGGCGAAGCAATTCCGCCGGGGGAACTTCCCTCTCGGAGGGGGCAATCATCGTAATCATCATCACCAACAACTCTCCCATCTTGGGGAGGGAAATATCCCACTACTGCAGGATGCTGCAAATGCGACACTACGACCAGAGACCCTTTCACAAAACTGTGTGTGATGCATTAATCGCAGATGGTTGTGTAAAAGAACCATAAAAAAAGGTGCAAAACATTTGCGATGGTGGAGCCATCAAACACAGTTCAGATTTTAGTTACGTGTGTGATGCAGGGCACACGGTTAGTCCATTCAAACTATTTGCGATGAGGCAAAACAACAAAAACGGGCAGCCATATCAATGTGTGTGCGATATACGACATATAGTATGCTCCGATGAACTGTTTGCTATTAGGGAGTGCAACAGAAACAGTTAGCTAGATCAAGGTGTGTGATATACGGCATACAGTTCACTCAGACGAACTGTTTTCGATTATGGAACACAACAGAAATGGTTCAACTTAACAAGATGTGTGTGATATGTGTCACACAGTTCACATGGATGAACTCTTTGTGATGAGCCAAAAGAACAAAATTGAGACATGTAAACAAGATGTGTTTGATACGTGGCAAACAGCCAACTTGGATGAACTGTTTGTAATGAGAAATTACAACACAGACGGTTAATACAGTAAGTTCGTGTGTGATTCTGTGTGTATAAAAATCTTTGAAAACTGCAAACTAGTTGCTTGCGTTTGCTAGGAGTATCACACACGATGCGTCTGCGAGTACTCATGTGCGATGATTAGTAAGTTACACATACTTTTCCTTATGTTAACATGTGTGTGAATTTGCAATATGGATAGTTAATATGCAAAGGCCTTCTGGACATCGGGCACACACTTAAACTCAAAGAACTGTGTATGATACTAATACTTTCCATGAAAATTTAATAACTTGGCTAATAGCATTTGAGTAACATATATATAGTGGTTAACTATTTGACAACAGGAGGATCTTCGTGACACGGTTTTGACAACCATATGGTCCATATCTAGATACTTAACATAGTAAAAACTATCACATTTTAAGAGGCTAACAGCCAACAACCATATGGTCCATATCTACATACTTAACATAGTAACAACTAGCACATTTTAAGAGGCTGAGGGCCAACAACCACAACTATCCACTGGAAGCAGCTTGATCACGGTGACTCGACATCTCATCAATGAAAAGGAAGAGCCCTCCTGTGCCTTGGTAGAGCATGAGTAGAACAGTGTCTCCAATTTTCCAATATGGATGCATTGCCACGACAAGCGAGAACTTGTTAATTTGAATGGTTCCATTTCTGAGGGAAATGCAGTACCTTGCAATCACTTTGGCGGTATTAGCAGGCACAAGTGTAATTCGACCACGTCGGGAAATTGAACTAGGAACTGCTACAATGGGCAATTTCTGTTGTAATGTAGAATAAAACCATTTGTAACATATCATTGAAGACATATATAGTTTATGAGCATCAACATTAAAATAAGACTTTTTACCAATGTTTTGTGCACATAATTGGTCTTGTTCAATGTGTGCACCATAGGTATAATTAATCCCATCCAAAATCCAACATTCATACATTGTGCTATCTCTGTCAGATTATCAACAAAGTTTATGACATGCTTCAAGTCCTTCCAGTGAAGTTTGGTACGCTTCAAGTCCTTCAAGTCCTTCAACGTTCACTATGCATCCAACATATCCTACTTAAAAGATGGAAAGGTATTATTTATTCCAAACATGGCAGAATAATATATAGTGCGCATAATTTGGTAAATAGAATGTGTTACTGCCTAGGAACGGAGTTAGAAAATTAAATCACAATTGGTTGCTTAAATAGTGATCAATTAGTCAGAACAAATACCCCAATTTTTCTAAGTAACATGACAACATGGAGAAAGTTGAAAGGACACTAACCTCGACCAGACTTTGATCGGTTGATGATGTTGGGGAAGTAAACATCCATGTTAATTAGACTAGGCTGTTGTGCACGCACTAGAATTTTATTGCCAGCTTTAGTTCATAGCACTTAGACATTTTTCTCCGAAGGTCCGCATTAAAATAAGAGTGACCATATTTATCAAGTTCTACGCTAACTGCCATTGTAAGTCCATGTTGTGTTGTCAATATGACATCCTGGGAGTCATCAACAAAGTAAAGCCCAAGATTTCCTTCTACTCATGTTCTTGCAAATCAAGGGATGTACTGCTTGAAATGAAAATTAAGATCGTAAATTAGATATATTGAAATAACAGAGCAAGATGCAAATATGGGAGTAACTGATAGAACAGAACAATATATAGATGAAAGCAAAGTACAAAAATATATAATTAAAAAAAGATAATGTAACAAAGATTTGATGCAAATATATAGATAATGTAGCAACAGACGGTATATGTTCACAAATTTAGGCCATGTTGACCGTGGTAGGTTGAGATTGAACATAGCGAGCACTCCCTGAAGTCATCTGAAATGGTGAGATAGAACTTCGTTTCTGACTGGTCGTGACCACACTTGCGATTTGTGCTTGCACTGTGTACACATGAATGAACACCCACGAATCATAAAAATGGTTCCACGGTGATTTCCGCTGGTTGATTAACAGCGACAGACGGACTGCGATAAGAGATGAGTGAATGTTTTGCTAAGTTGATTACCTTCTCCATGAGAAAAATTCCTAGCCCAATCTCGCAGGAAATCCCACTCGACCAGAGTCTAAAATGTCGGTGCAGATAGGTGGCGGAAAGTGGTAGGGGCGAAATCCCGTGCTGTTTGGAGCGCGACCTCTGCCCTCCGACAATAGCACCGTCGAGCTTAGGGTGGCCGCCATGACAGAATTTGATGAGGTGCAGAGTTGCAGAGGAGTCCGCGGCGAGTGGGTGGGATGAAGGGGGCGATGGTTTTCTTTTTTCCTTTTGCATGTGTGAGTGAACACACACGATTCGCAGAGGCGATGGAGATGAATCATGTGCGATAGTAAATCACTGAGATTCAATGGGAATCGAAATTTCCTTTGTCCTTTGTCCATGAGTTTTTTTCTACGATGAACATAAACCCTGTTAATCACAGTGTTCAAATTTGGCACTTTTCTGGGTTCATTTACAATATTTAGGGGATATGTGCATTTTCTAGGCATTAATGCACATAATTCAAATTCAAACAATCGGTGCTTGAAAGGTGGATGAGAACGGTCTGGAAAACCATGGTCATGCTATTTAGTAAATTCTCATGCCTTTTACAAGGAATGGGCAGATATTTCAAGGAAATGTGTTTACTAGGTACTATACAAAAATGAAATACATGCTTGGAAAACATGAACCCTGGTGTGGTGCCATGGTATGGCCTCACCATGCCCTGGTAAAAAATTGAGAATGTTTGTCTTATGTCGTCATGCACGCCACTCAAAAATCGAACCATCACCGAGGAAAATTCATGGTTTCAAGGGGAATTAGCAAGATTGAAGGGACCGGGAATCCAAATTTCCTTCCTAGCTTGTCATTCAGTTTTTTCTACAATCAACATGCCCCCTTGAATGCAATGTGCTCAAATTTGGCATCTTTCTGGGCTCATTTACCATATTAGGGGATTATGTGCATTTTCTCGGCATTAATCCACATAATTCAAATTCAAACAATCGGTGCATGAAAAGGTACGTGCACACGAATGGTCTGGAAAAACCATACTCGTGGTATTTAGTAAATTCTCAAGCCTTATACAGGGAATGGACAGAGATTTCAAGGGAATGCATGGCAATAGTCAACCAAAACGCGTCATTTACTAGGTTAACAACTAAAGAAGAATGAAATATGTGCTTGAAAAACATGATGCCTGGCATGGTGCCATCATGGTATGGCCTCACCGTGCCCTGGTTAAAAGCTGAGAAGGTTCGATTAATGTAGTCATGCATGCCTTTCATAAATCGAACCATCACCGAGGAAGTTCCATGCTTTCGAGAGGGAAATCATCAAGATTGAAGGGGAATCCAAATTTCCGCCCTAGCTTGTCATTCAGTTTTTTCTACAATCAATATACCCCCTCAAATGCAACGTGCTCAAATTTGGCATCTTTCCGGGCTCATTTACCATATTAGGGGATTATGTGCATTTTCTAGGCATTAATCCACATAATTCAAATTCAAACAATCGGTGCATGAAAAGCTGCACACGAACGGTTTGGAAAACCATACTCATGGTATTTAGTAAATTCTCAAGCCTTTTATAGGGAATGGGTAGAGATTTCAAGGGAATGCGTGGCAATATATAGTCAACCAAAACACGTCATTTACTGGGTTAGCAACTATAGAAAAATGAAATACGTGCTTGAAAAACATGACGCCTGGCATGCTGCCATCATGGTATGGCCTCACCGTGCCCTGGTTAAAAGTTGAGAAGGTTTGATTAATGTCGTCATGCACGCCCTTAATAAATCGGACCATCACCGAGGAAGTTCCATGCTTTCAAGAGGGAAATCACCAAGATTGAAGGGGAATCCAAATTTCCGTCCTAGTTTGTCATTCAGTTTTTTCCAACGATCAACATACTACCTTAGCTGCAACGTGTTCAAATTTGACATTTTTCCGGGCTCATTTACCATATTTAGAGTTTTATTTGCATTTTCTAGGCATTAATGCACATAATTCAAATTCGAACAATCGGTGCATGAAAAGGTGCACAAGAAAGGCCTGGAAAATCATGCTCATGCTATTTAGTACATTCTCATGCCTTTTACAAGGAATGGGCAGATATTTCAAGGAAATGTGTGGCAATAGTCAACCATAAACGCGTCGTTACTGGGTTAACAACTATACAAAAATGAAATACATGCTTGGAAAACATGACGCCTGGCGTGGTGCCATGGTATGGCCACACTAAGCCCTGGTAAAAATTTGAGAATGTTTTCCTTATGTCGTCATGCATGCCTTTCATAAATCGAACCATCACCAAGGAAGTTTCATGGTTTTGAGGGGGAAATCACCAAGATTGAAGGGGGGTTCAAATTTCCTTTGTCCTTTGTCCATGAGTTTTTTTCTACGATGACATACACCCTGCAAAGCACCATGTCCAAATTTGACACTTTTCCGGGTTCATTTACCATATTTATGGGATTATGTCCATTTTCTAGGCATTAATGCACATAATTAGAGTTCAAACAATTGGTGCATGAAAGCGTGCACAAGAATGGCCTGGAAAATGATGCTCGTGCCATTTAGTAAATTCTCGTGCCTTTTACAAGGAATGGATAGATATTTTATGAAATGTGTGGCAATAGTCAACCACAAACGTTTGTTTATTGGGTTTTCAACAATAGAAAAAATGAAATAAATGCTAGAAAAACATGATGCTTGGCATGGTTCCATGGTATGACCTCACCATGCCCTGGTAAAAATTTGAGAAGGTTTGGCTTATGTCGTCATGCGCACCCTACATAAATCGAACCATCATCGTGGAAGCTCCATGCTTTCGAGAGGGAAATCACCAAGATTGAAGGGGAATCCAAATTTTCTTTGTTCTTTGCCCTGGAGTTTTTTTCTAGGAAGAACATACACCGTGCAAATCACCATGTTCAAATTTGGCATTTTCCGGGCTCATTTACCATATTTAGGGGATTATGTGCATTTTCTAGGCATTTGGCGCATGTAAATCCAATCCAGCTATAGCTGCACGGATGTGATGTGAGGGACGTGGATTGCTATTCGATCGCGGCGCATCCTACAGTGCACACGCGTGATCCGCGTGGCTAGGGTTCCGGCCAATCATAATGCAACACATAATAGCCTCAGCGCACATTGTTTTTGGAAGTGACAGAGATGAACCGTGTGCGATAATGAACGAGCAAAATTGTAAGGGAAGCAAAATTTCCTTTGTCGTTTTTCATTGAGCTCTTAAAAACCACCGCATAGTACGGCTGCCCGGCCCCTCTATCCGAGAGCTCTCTCCAAGCGTCGTTCATGGCACCGCGGTGCACAGTAATTGGTAAGGAAGCGATGGCATCCCGCTGCACCACGTTTCTCCCCACCTGCGACCGCACACATCGTAAGGAAGTGATGGCATCTCGCCGCGCCGAGTCCATCGCCACCGGCGGCCACACAGTTACGTGGGCGGACTTTGAGGCTGCCATGGCAGAATGGATGGTGGATCTAGATGCGGCCAAAGCTGCACATGAGGATCGGAAAAGGCAGAAAGCAGTCAAGAAAAGAGAGTCCTGTCGTCGCAAGAAAGAAGAGGTCGCACGCCGTGGTGACGATAGCTTGGCGGAGATCTGATGTCGCTTGAAGCTACGTCGGTATTTCCCCAAAGAGGAAGGGATGATGTAGCACATCGGCGGTAGGTATTTCCCTCAGATATGAAACCAAGGTTATCGAACTATAGGAGAACCAAGCAACACAACGTAAACAGCCCCTGCAAACAAAGAACAACACCTCACAACGCAACGTGTTAAAGGGGTTGTCAATCCCTTTCAGGGTACGGTGCCTCAAGATAGGCAAATTACGTGAGGTAAATTTGTAGTAGATTGATACATCAAACACCAAATAAAATAAATAAGAATAAATTGCAGGAATGTATTTTTGTATTTTTGGTTTAATAGATCTGAAAATAAATGCAAGGAAAAAGTAGATCGCAAGGCAAATATATGAGAAAGAAGACCCAGGGGCCGTAGGTTTCACTAGTGGCTTCTCTCGAGAAAGATAGCAAACGGTGGGTAAATAAATTACTGTTGGGAAATTGATAGAACTTCAAATAATTATGATGATATCCAGGCAATGATCATTACATGGCCATCACGTCCAAGATTAGTAGACCGACTCCTGCTTGCATCTACTACTATTACTCCACACATCGACCACTATCCAACATGCATCTAGTGTATTAAGTTTATGGAAAATGGAGTAATGCAATAAGAACGATGACATGATGTAGACAAGATCCGTTTATCTATTGCGTAGATATATATCCCATCTTTTTATCCTTAGTAGCAACGATACATACGTGTAAGTTCCCTTTCTGTCACTGGGATCAAGCACCGTAAGATCGAACCCACTACCGAGCACCTCTTCCCATTGCAAGATAAATAGATCAAGTTGGCCAAACAAAACCCAAATATCCGAGAAGAAATACGAGGCTATAAGAGATCATGCATATAAGCGATCAAAGAAACTCAAATAACTTCCATGGATATAAAAACATATAACTGATCATAAACTCGAAGTTCATCGGGTCCCAACAAACACATCACAAAAAGAGTTACATCATATGGATCTCCAAGAGACCATTGTATTGAGAATTCAGCGAGAGAGAGAAAGCCATCTAGCTACTAACTACGGACCCAAAGGTCTACAAAGAACTACTCGCGCATCATTGGAGAGGCACCAATGGAAGTGGTGAACCCCTCCGTGATGGTGTCTAGATTGGATCTGATGGTTCTGGACTCTGCGGCGGCTGGATGAATATTCCGTCGACTCCCCTAGGGTTTCTGGAATATTAGGGTATTTACAGAGCAAAGAGGCGGTCCGGGGGGCACCCGTGGTGGGCACAACCCACCAGGGCGCGCCTGGGCCTCCAGGCGCACCCTGGTGGGTTGTCCCCTCCTCGGGACTTCCCCCAGGTGCAACCAGGGCCCAACTTCTTCCTTTTGGTCCATAAAAAATAATCGTAAAGTTTCGTGGCATTTGGACTCCGTCTGATATTGATTTCCTGCGATGTAAAAAACATGCAGAAAACAACAACTGACACTTGGCACTATGTCAATAGGTTAGTACCAAAAAAATGATATAAAATGACTATAAAGTGATTATAAAACACCCAACATTGATAATAAAATAGCATGGAATAATAAAAAATTATAGATACGTCCGAGACGTATCTGCATCCCCAAGCTTAACTCCTGCTCATCCTCAAGTAGGTAAGTGATAAAAACATAATTTTTGATGTGGAGTGCTGTTTATCATGTCATATCGTATTCTTTTCTTTATAGCATGGACATTTGGACTTTTATGTGATTCAAAGCAATAGTCTAGTTTTGACATAATAATTTAGTTACTCAAGCATATCAACAAGCAACCATGTGTTTCAAAATATCAATGCTAAGACAAGTTATCCCTAGCCCATCATGCTCAAACATTGATCCATTCATGAAACACACTCGAATATTAGCTATACCCAATACTTAAGTACGATCACATTGCCTCCTAGTTGGTGCTTTTATAAGTGAGGATGGAGACTCAATTTCAAAAATAAAAATTACATAAAGTAAAAGAAAGGCCCTTCGCAGAGGGAAGAAGGGATTTGTAGAGGTGCCAGAGCTCAAAGCGAAAAATTAGAGATAAAAACATTTGGGGCGGTGTATCCATCCCACCAACGAAAATGAGTCAGATTTCCCAACACTTTCCATGCTAGATATATCATAGGCAGTTCCCAAACAGAAAATAAAGTTTATTTCTTTTTCCACCATACTTTCACTTTCCATGGCTAGCTGTATCCACGGTTGCCCTCCATACCAACACTTTCCAAAAAAATTATTATTTGACAACATAAAGTAAATTCATTTTTGCATTTCGGGACTGGGCATCCCTAAAACCTTTTCCTTACTCTCGTGCAATGACAAGTGAATAAACACTCATCGTGAGAATAACACATCCAGCATGGAAAATATTAGCCACCCGTTACCGTTCCGCGAGCGAAACAAACACACAAATGAGAAGTTTATTTTGAAAATTAGAGATGGCACATGCAAATTTGCTTAGAACGGCAAAAGAATACTGCATATAGGTAGATATAGTGGAATCATGTGGCAAAACTGGTTTATAGGATTTTGGATGCACAAGTAGAGGTCATACTTGGTGCAAAATGAAGGCTAGGAAAAAGATTGAGAAGCGACCAACCAAGAAACGAATAATCTCATAAGCAAGCATTAAGCATAATTAACACCAAACAATGCACCACAAGTAGGATATAATTTTCATTGCATGATTATTGACTTTTGTGCATGCATAGGGAATCACAAACCTTAACACCAATATTCTTACTAGAGCACAATTACTCATCAACATAACTCACATATCACATCATCATATCTCAAAACTATTACTAAGAATCAAGTTTATTTTGTCCAATGATCTTCATGACATATATTTTTTATTTATTTATCCTTCTTGGATATCTATCACTTTGGGACGAATTTTCATGTGTTGCTTTTCATAAGCTCAAACAAATTTAAGTGAAGATCATGAGCATAACATATTTTCTTTCTCTCAAAATAATTTATGTGAAGCAAGAGAGAATTTCTTCAAAATTTTACTAACTCTCAAATAAATCTAAGTGAAGCAAGAGAGAATTTCTTCAAAAATACTAAGCACACCGTGCTCAAAAAGATATAAGTGAAGCACTAGAGCAAGTCCATTGCTCATAAAAAATTTAAGTGAAGCATATAGAGCAATTCTAACAAGTCATGACATAATTTTTGCTCTCTCAAATAGGTGTGTCCAGCAAGTATTGATTACTTAAAACACAAAATAAAACAAGAAAATAAACATATCATACAAGACGCTGCAAACAAAACACATATCATGTGATGAATAAAAATATAGCCTCGAGTAAAATACCGATGGTCGTTAGAAGAAAGAGGGGATGCCACTCGAGGGCATCCCCAAGATTAGTTGGTTTCTCATTCTTGGATAATAGCTTGGGATGCCGGGGCATCCCCAAGCATAGGCTCTTCTATCCTTCTTTCATCCATCGTAAGATAACCCAAAACTTGAAAACTTCAATCACACAAAACTAAACAAAACCCTTGTGAGATCCATTAGTAAAAGAAAGCAAACCACTACTATAAGTGTTGTGTCAAACCAATTCTTATTTTGCTTTTTTATTATATCTACTGTATTCCAACTTTTCTATGGCAAAAACTCATCAAAGAAAACGATAGAGCGATCAGAATAAGCACACAACACAATGAAAACAAAATCTGTCAAAACAGAACACTCTGTAGTAATCTGGAACTTTTGAATACTTCTGGAACTCCAAAAATTCTACCAAATTAGGATGACCAACATAATTTGTATATTAATCTACTAAAGAATTAAGGCAAAAGATATTTTCTTTGATATATGAAAATTATTTTCGTGAGCGCAAAGTTTCTGTCTTTTTTAGCAAGATCAAACAACTATCACCCCAGAAGATCCTAAAGGCTTTACTTGGCACAAACACTAATTAAAACACAAAAAACACAATCATACCAGTAGCATAGTTGTGTTAACACACAAGAATAGAAAGCAAAAAGCAAAAATAAATTTTATTCATTGGGTTGCCTCCAACAAGCGCTATAGTTTTATGCCCTTAGCTAGGCATAAAGTAAAGATCTAAGTTTTTTAATCTTTGGAGATAGATCCATAAGATGCCCTCATGATTGATTCATATGGTGGCTTAATTCTTGTTCTAGTAAAGTGTTCCATACACTTCCTCAAAGAAAATTGGAACTTAATATTGCTTTCTTTAATATCAATCACTGCACCGATAGTGCGTAAAAATGGTCTACCAAGAATAATTGGACAAGATAGATTGCAATCAATATCAAGAACAATAAAATCTATGGGCACATAGTTTCTATTTGAAAGAATAAGAAATCATTAATTCTTCCCATAGGCTTTTTAATATTAGAATCCGCCAAGTGCAAATTCAAAGAGCATTCTTCAAGATTGGTAAGGCCAAGCACATCACATAAAGATTTCGGAATTGTAGAAACACTAGCACCCAAGTCACACAAAGCAAAACACTCATAATTTTTAATCTTCACTTTGATAGTAGGTTCCCATTCATCATGCAATTTTCTAGGAATTGAAACTTCTAATTCCAATTTTTCTTCCAAAGCTTTCATCATAGCATCAACAATATGTTTAGTAAAAGCTTTATTTTGTTCATAGGCTTGGGGTGAATTTATCATGGATTGCAACAAAGAAATACAATCAATCAAAGAGCAACTATCATAATTAAAGTCTTTGTAATCCAAAAGAGTGGGCACATCACTAGCTAAAGTTTTGACCTCTTCAAACTTACTTTTATCAATTTTCTCAACAAGATTTTTACCCTCCGAAATATCAAGACGCCTTCTACCTAAAGTTGACTCTTTTCCAGTCCATTTTTCATCAATCTTCATTTTATTGAACAAGGAATCAGTAGAAGAAACACCAATCATTTTAAGGTCTTCATCACTTTTGCGAAAGAAATCACTAGAAAACGCTTTTTTCTAAAAATTCTCTTTTAGCTCTAAGCATAGTGGTTCTTTTCTTACTTTCATCCATAGAAACATAAAGAGATTTAATTGATTCATCTACCTTAGGCACAAAAAATTTCATCTTGAGATTTTCCATATCATGAGCAATTCTATCAACACTTGTAGACAAATCATCAATCTTATGCAACTTTTCTTCTATGGAAGTGTTGAAAACCGTTTGTGTGTTGATAAATTCTTTAATATTATTCTAAAAATCGGAGGTATTCCTATTATTATTGTAAGATTGATTTCCATAGGAATTACCATAATTATTAGAGGAATTACTAGGAAAAGGCCTAAGATTAAAATTACCTCTATAAACATTGTTGTTGAAATTATTGCGAGAAATAAAATTCACATCTATGGCATCACTATTTTTCTCAATAAAAGTAGACAAAGGCATATCATTAAAATCAATAGGAGCACTTTTACTAGCAACCAATTTCATAAGAGCATCAACTTTTTCACTCAAAGAAGAAATTTCTTCAACCGAATTAACCTTTTTACTAGTAGGAGCCCTTTCGATATGCCATTGTGAATAATTTTCCATAATATTATCAAGCAATTTGGTGGCTTCACCCAAGGTAATTTCCATAAAAGTACCACCTGCGGCGGAATCTAAAAGATTACAAGAAACAAAATTCAACCCTGCATAAATTTTTTGTATGATCATCCAAAGATTTAACCCATGAGTTGGGCAATTCCTTAGCATCATTTTCATCCTTTCCCAAGATTGTGCAACATGCTCATATTCAAGTTTCTTGAAATTCATGATCTGGGTTCTAAGGGAAATAATTTTTGTGGGAGGAAAATACTTAGTGATAAAAGAATCTTTGCACTTATTCCAAGAATCGATACTATTGCGAGGCAAAGAAGAGAACCAATTTTTTGCAGAATCACGCAAAGAAAACGAAAATAATTTCATCTGACCACATCATTGTCCACATCTTTTTTCTTTTGCATATCGCATAATTCCACGAAGGTATTAAGATGGGATGCGACATCCTCATTAGGAGTACCGGAAAATTGGTCTTTCATAACAAGATTCAGCAAAGCAATATTAATATCACAAGTCTCCGCACTAGTGGTAGGAGGAGCAAGCAGAGTGGCAATAAAATCATTGTTGTTGGTATTTAAGAAGTCACATAGTTTGGTGTTCTCTTGAGTCATGATGACCACACACAAGATTGCACTAAAAAACAGATCCGGCAAGAAAACGACGAACCAAAAAAGAGAGGCGAATAAATTGGCAAATTTTTGTGAAGTGGGGAAGAGGAAAACGAGAGGCAAATGGCGAATAATGTAAATTGCAAGGCGATGAGATTTGTGATTAGGAACCTAGTTACGTTGAAGATCCTCCTCGGCAACGGTGCCAGAAATTCCTTTTGATGTCGCTTGAAGCTATGTCGGTATTTCCCCAAAGAGGAAGGAATGATGCAGCACATCGGCGGTAGGTATATCCCTCAAATATGAAACCAAGGTTATCGAACCAGTAGGAGAACCAAGCAACAGAATGTAAATAGCCCCTGCACACAAAGAACAACACCTCGCAACCCGACGTGTTAAAGGGGTTGTCAATCCCTTTCGGGGTACGGCGCCTCAAGATAGGCAAAGGACGTGAGGTAAATTTGTAGTAGATTGATAGATCGAACACCAAATAAAATAAATAATAATAACAGCAAGGTATTTTTGTATTTTTGGTTTAATAGATCTGAAAATAAACGCAAGGAAAAAGTAGATCGCAAGGCAAATATATGAGAAAGAAGACACGGGGCCGTAGTTTTCAGTAGTGGCTTCTGTCAAGAAAGATAGCAAATGGTGGGTAAACAAATTACTGTTGGGCAATTGTTAGAACTTCAAATAATTTTGACGATATCCAGGCAATGATCATTACATAGGCATCACGTCCAAGATTAGCAGACTAACTCCTGCCTGCATCTACTACTATTACTCCACACATCGACCGCTATCCAGCATGCATCTAGTGTATTAAGTTTATGGAAAAATGGAGTAATGCAATAATAACGATGACATGATGTAGACAAGATCTGTTTATATATTGCATAGATATAAATCCCATCTTTTTATCCTTAGTAGCAATGATACATACGTGTCGGTTCACTTTCTGTCATTGGGATCAAGCACCGTAAGATTGAACCCACTACCGGGCACCTCTTCCCATTGCAAGATAAATAGATCAAGTTGGGCAAAAAAACCCCAAATATAGGAGAAGAAATACGAGGCTATAAGAGATCATTCATATAGGAGATCAAAGAAACTCAAATAACTTTCATGGATATAAAAACATATAACTGATCATAAACTCAAAGTTCATCGGATCCCAACAAACACACCGCAAAAAGAGTTACATCATATGGATCTCCAAGAGACTATTGTATTGAGAATTCAGCGAGAGAGAGAAAGCCATATAGCTACTAACTACAGACCCGAAGGTCTACAAAGAACTACTCACGCATCATCGGAGAGGCACCAATGGAAGTGGTGAACCCCTCCGTGATGGTGTCTAGATTGCATCTGATGGTTCTGGACTCTGCGGCGGCTAGATGAATACTTCGTCGACTCCCCTAGGGTTTCTGGAATATTAGGGTATTTGTAGAGCAAAGAGGCGGTCCGGGGGCACCCGAGGTGGGCACAATCCTCCAGGGCGCACCTGGGCCTCCTGGCACGCCCTGGTGGGTTATCCCCTCCTCAGGACTCCCCCAGGTGCAACCAGGGCCCAACTTCTTCCTTTTGCTCCATAAAAAATCATCGTAAATTTCATGGCATTTGGACTTCGTCTGATATTGATTTCCTGTGATGTCAAAAACATGCAGAAAACAACAACTGGCACTTGGCACTATGTCAATAGGTTAGTACCAAAAAATCATATAAAATGACTATAAAATAATTATAAAACATCCAAGATTGATAATAAAACAACATGGAATAATCAAAAATTATAGATACGTTGGAGATGTATCAAAATCGAAGCATGTTGGGTTGCCGCCTACAAGGCCAAGAAGGAGAACATGGGCATCTGGCCAGCATGCCCTGATGGCAGCATGTGAGAAGTAGTTTAAGTTTGTAGTTTTAGAGCAAATTACTAGTAGTACTATAAGTTTGTAGTATTAACGTACAATGTTGGTAAGAGCATCCTTTGAGGGCTTTGAGCGTTGATTAGCATGTGTGCCCGTGTGCGTTTTTTTGTGTTAATCATTAAAAGATCACAAAACACACGGTTTCTATGCCGTACCCGTGTGCGTTTTATGCGTTAATGATCCACAAGTCAGTTACCTATGCGATGGTTCCTAATAAATCAACTACACGTGTACATTTATTTGGAGACGAGATCTGCCAATTTTCTGTTTTCTCGCACACGAGTATTTTACGCGCTTCATCTAAGTTGTGTGTTTCCCCGCCCAAGTTTCAAGTTTCGCAGCGAAATTTTCATTAGGCGCGTGATTTCAAAATTTATTCCTCCAACCACATCCCCACCTATCAAATTTCCTCAGTATCTCATACCCCACCTCCCCCCGGTGCCTCCCCTACCGGCAGCTAAAACCGCCACCATCGCAACCACAACTTGAACCACATCTACGTTATGCTCGGATCCAGTCAGGTAACCCACCGATCTCTATCATGGCCCGCCCTGATTGCTTAAATGCCGCCTGTGAAACATCCTCATGCCTCCAAATCCCCACCGCCCTACCTCCAGAGCATCGCCGCGCAAGACAAACCACATATCATGTGGAGGTCAAGGAGCTAAAGGCGGTCCATGGCACGATGGCCGTTGTGCCTGTTGACCCGGAGGAACGCCTCACCTCCGTCGCGGCCGACATGGTGCAGGCTCTGGCCTAGAAGAAGTGCCCCGACGACTACCACCCAGGACTTAACAGGTATGATCTGACCAGCTAAATTTTACCAATACCACTTGGAATGGCTATGTTTTGTACATTTGATGTATTAAGCATGTTCGTGCCTTGTATATTTCAGTACTGCACACTGTGTGATGTTCAAGTATTAACTGTCCAGTTCAATTTCACCAATACTAGCAACAAACTTACAATACATGACTCAGGATATCACTAGAGATGCTGCCCATTTGCTATTTTTGGTGGATGCTAACCCTGTTGTACTTAACATGCCTATCCATGTACTTATGCAGGGTCATAACAGCCGATGTTGTTGTTTGCCGTCGAGGTTAGCTGCATCCCATGTCTTACAGTATTTCACATCATTTGTGCAATTGCAGTCTAATTTCTACCATTTACTCGTTGCCTATAGGTACACATGTCAGGGGCACTGATCCATGCTTCGACCCGGGGGAAGAGCTCGCCTCCGCCACCGCTGACTTTGGGCGTGCTCTGGCCAAGATGAAGTGCCCCAGCAACTACCTCTCAGGACTTACCAAGTATGAACTCACCAATTCAATCTTACCAATACCGGTTGCAATTAATGGCTATGTTTTGTACGGTCGATGTGTTAAGCATCTTGTAGTAAACATGACCAACACGTTTTAGCTATTTTCCCTACCTTTTTATAGACAACTGGGCCATTATTGGCTCTGGCAGCACCTGTCTTGTGATGTTTAGCTCTGCCAATTGCATTTTTATTAGTACCGGTTTCAATGTCCATTAAGCCTGTTGCAATTAACAGTTGAATCCATTTTTAAATAGTTGTATTTCAATGGCTACAAACTTACAAAACATGACTTAGGATGATGTTAAGCTTGTTGCAATTAACAGTTGTATCCATTTTTTAATCTGTCCCTTTGCTACCATGCTACTCTCTGCAATGAAGATATACTAAAGATGCTGCCCATTTGCTATTTTTGGTGGATGCTAACCCTGTTGTACTTAACATGCCTATCCATGTACTTACGCAGGTCCATAACGGGTGATGCTGTTGTTTGCCGTCGAGGTTAGCTGCATCCCATGTCTTACAGTATTTTACATCATTTGTGCAATTGCTATTTGGCTTCTAACATTGACTTGCTTCTTGTAGGTACACATGTCGGGGGCACTGATCCATGCTTTGACTCGGAGGAAGAGCTCGCCTCCGCCACCGCTGACTTTGGGTGGGCTCTGGACAAGATGAAGTGCTCCAGCAACTACCTCTCAGGACTTAGCAAGTATGAACTGACCAGTTCAATCTTACCAATACTGGTTGCAATTAATGGCTATGTTTGGTACGGTCGATGTCTTAAGCATCTTGTAGTAAACATTCCTAACACGTTTTAGCTATTTCCCTACCTTTTTATAGACAACTGGGCCATTATCTGCTCTGGCAGCACCTGCCTTGTGATGTTTAACTCTGCCAATTGCATTTTTATCAGTACCGGTTTCAATGGCCATTAAGCCTGTTGCAATTAATAGTTGTATCCATTTTTAAACAACTGTATTCGAATGGCTAAAAACTTACAAAACATGAATTAGGATGTTGTTAAGCCTGTTGCAATTAACAGTTGTTTCCATTTTTTAATCCGTACCTTCGCTACCATGCTACTCTTTAGCAATGAAGATATCACTACAGATGCTGCCGTTTTATTACCATTTGCTATTTTTGGTGGATGTTAACCCTGTTGTAGTTGACATTGGCTTTCCATTACTTACACAGGGCTACAATGGGTGATGTTGTTGTTTGTCGTCGAGGTTAGCTGCATCCCATGTCTTATACACCATCTATTCCTAAATTTAAGTATTTTTAGAGATTCCAATATAGACTACATAAGGAGCAAAATGAGTGAATCTATATTCTAATTTAAACTATATATATAATTCTATATACATTCGTATCTAGTTCATATTGAAATCTCTAAAAATACTTGTACTTAGGAATGTAGGTAGTTGTATTTTACATCATTTGTACAATCTTAGTTTAGCTTCTAACATTTACTAGTTGCTTGTAGGTACATATATCAGCGGTACTGATCCATGCTTCGATCCCTTTTGCGTATGGGGCAATGAGATATTCATGAACAAGCGTCAAGTGATGAAACTAAGAAAGATTGTTAGGCGAAAGAAATGGGTGATGGGAATTAAGCTCTTTATTTACACCTTGTCCAAGACAACAGTGAACTTTGGGATGGTAAGTAATGTGTTGCATTTTCCCCCTGCCCACAATAAGTTACTCTATTAGACCTCATGATCTGATATTTTTCTCTTTTTCATGGTTTCCGAAGCTATTTACTGATGATTACCTTGCAAACTACATGACCGGAGTGGAGGCAACTAAGGTTAAAGTATATAATTCATGCTACCATGATAATGCTCTAGAATTCTTCCTGAAGGCGGCGAAGGATGGGCGGGCGATTGTCAAAAGGGGTTGGACAAAATTTGTTCGTGCCTATGGCATGCAGGAAGGCACATTATGGGCATTCCGCTTCTTCAACACCATCGGCAGTCAAAATGATTTACACTTGTCTCTTCACCTTTACCGCATGTAAATATTGTGGTTAATCATAGTTAATTGCTGTCTAATCCTGTAACTACTAAACATATTGTACTGACAAATATATTTATGGATTCATTGTTGAACCATTGTGCTGAGAATTTGAATTGCACGTTTCATATTTCAAAATTTCTAATTCGAATAATAAATTACAACCAAAAAATGTACAGGAGCGAATAAAATAATATGCACACGGTAAGAAAGAAAACAACGTGTGTGATGAAAAAAGAAAACATACGGTTCTTTGACGTGAAACATTTGCGATGCCCGACGGCCGCACACACGGTTTCGTCTCATATGCGTGTTCGATTCATGGTAATATGGCAAATGTTTCAAACCAGTGTGCGTGTGTGATAGGAATACCAATCGCACATAGTTATGAAAATGTACACATTAGCATTAGTAGAGGCACTACACATATTTAGCATCCTTGAATCATGTGCGATAACGTACCTATCACAAACATGTCGGCAGATTAAATGTTGATGTCCACCTTTTTCACACGACTATAGCGGCGTAATCGTTTGGGATGTCTCTCTGATCAGTAACGTAACATTGAGATGTAACGTGTGGGACTAGGGCGACTTCTCATACGTTTATCCTATGGCGAACGTCAGTAGCCGCTCGCCCATCCCCGACGATTTCTGGGTCGTGTGGGAAGGACGCCCCTATCGCCCACACTCACTTGGCTACGGTTCCAAATGCCATCGTGGAAAGGGGTTAAAAACCGTTTGTATAGCACCTTACGGTACCAATGTCCATCAACATCTTCAACATCACCATCTCCTCTCAAACCCTAGTTCATCTCTTGTGTATAATCTTTATACTAGAACTATAGATTGGTGCTTGTGGGTGACTAGTAGTGTTGATTACATCTTGTAGTTGATTACTATATGGTTTATTTGGTGGAATGTTATATGTTCAGATCCACTATGCTATTTAATACCCCTCTGATCTTGAGCATGATTATCATTTTTGAGTAGTTACTTTTGTTCTTGAGGTCACGGGAGAAATTGTTGCAAGTAATCATGTGAATTTTATATGTGTTTGATATTTTGATAGTATGTATGTTGTGATTCCCTTAGTGGTGTCATGTGAACATAAAATACATGACACTTCACCATACTTGGTCCTAAGGGAATGCATTGTGGAGTAGTTATTAGATGATGGGTTGCTAGAGTTACAGAAGCTTAAAAACTAGTTTATGCGCTATTTCGTAAGGGACTGATTTGGATCCAAAAGTTTAATGCAATGGTTAGAATTTATTCTTTATACTTTTCTCATAGTTGCGTATGCTTGCGAGGGGGTTAATCGTAAGTAGGAGGTTTGTTCAAGTAAGAACAACACCTAAGCACCGGTCCACCCACATATCAAATTATCAAAGTAGCAAACACAAATCAACATGATGAAAGTGACTAGATGAAATTCCCATGTACCCTCAAGAACACTTTGCTTATCATAAGAGACCATTTTGGCCTGTCCCCTGCCTCAAAAGGATTGGGCTACCTTGCTGAACTTTTGTTACCATTACCATTACTTGCTCATTACAAATTACCTTGCTATCAAACTACTCGTTACTTATAATTTCAGTGCTTGCAAACATTACCTTGCTGAAAACCTTTTGTCATTTCCTTCTGCTCCTCGTTGGGTTCAACACTCTTACTTATCAAAAGACTACGGTTGATCCCCTATACTTGTGGGTCATCAAGGCTCTTTTCTGGCGCCGTTGCCGGGGAATGAAGCACTCTTGGTAAGTGGAAATCGGTAAGGAAAAAATATCACTGCATGCTGAAATTTATTTTCACTTGTTACTATGGAGAACAATCCTTTGAGGGGTCTGTTCGGGGTATCTTCACCTCGACCAGAACCAAAATTACTTACTGAAAGTGCTAGTTATCGACTGAGGGGGTGAATAGGCAATCTTTATGGAAGTCTTCAAAACACGAGGTCTTTGAAGACAAACTGTAAATCTGAACCTATATGATATGTAGCGGAAGATAAACTATACTAGACAAGCGATAGTCAAGCAAGCAGTATAGTGAACGCTCAAAGAATAACAACAGCTAGGTAGAAAGGATCATAATGGAAGACAGTACGAAGCCAAACAGTTACAAGTCTTCACACAGTGAAGTCAAATAGATCAGGCAAGCAAGCAACGACTTCACGAAGACAAAGCGAAAATTAAGGAGGGTAGAGGATAGAACCAATTGCTTGGTAAAGATAGGGATTTGGTAGACCAGTTCCAGTTGCTTTGACAATTCTACGTCTGGTTAGGGAGGCTAAGATTGAACTCAGAAGACTGTGTCTTCACCTTATTCCCCTAGAGCAAAGGACACCCAGTTCTTGCCCTATCACTCAGGTAAGTCTTCAAGGTAAGACTTCCAAACCTTCACAGACTCCGTTCACGGGCGGTCCACAATGACTCTTGGATCCTCAGAACATGACGCCTAACCGACTGGAGGATGCATAGCCCTTAA
This sequence comes from Triticum dicoccoides, assembly GCF_002162155.2. NCBI lineage: Eukaryota > Viridiplantae > Streptophyta > Magnoliopsida > Poales > Poaceae > Triticum > Triticum dicoccoides. The sequence continues at coordinate 75,656,798 of NC_041387.1, forward strand.
ATGTAACAAGTCTTCAGGTCACATGGACAGAAAGACTTCAGTGATGCCTAACACTCTTTGGCTCTGGGCATTTTGGGATTTGTCCTTGCAAGGATCTCTCTCTCAAAGGCTTCGGAGGTGGGTTGCTCCCAAACGACAAAAGCCGTGCACTAACTCTGAGCAGCCACCAATTTATGGTGTAGGGGGTGGACTATTTATAGCCAGGAGGCAACCCGACCTGATATGTCCGAAATGACCCTGGGTCACTAAGGAACCAACACGTGTCCAACGGTCGGATTTCAAACACACGCGTCAGCTTGGCTTGGCCTACAAGAAAAGATGACTCATCCGACTCTGGATAAGATTTGCTCTCATTATCTTCACTCGAAGACATAGGATTCTGGTTGAGCATCACTTCAGTTATCTAACTTTGTTCACTTGGACCCCACTTAACAGTACGGTGGTTCCTATGACTCAAGAAAGAAGAAAAGGAAACTACAAAAGAAACTTTGTCTTCACACTCCATAGTATTCAAGTGAATGTCTTCATCGTCATTATCTTCAACGTGAATGTCTTCACGAACCACCATTGTCTTCAATGTCTTCATACATTTTTAGGGGTCATCTCTGGTAGGTAAACTGAATCAATGAGGGACAACTACTTGTGTTATCCTGCAATTCTCACAAACACATTAGTCCATCAACCACATTTGTCGTCAATACTCCAAAACCAACTAGGGGTGGTACTAGATGCACTTACAGTCTCCCCCTTTTTGGTGATTGATGACAAACTGGTTGAAGTATTCAACGGGATAAAAGTATGTGAAAGTTTAAGTACATATGCATTGTCTTCATAGGTTAAAATAGGCTCCCCCTGAAGATGTGCACATAAGTAGTTGCCTTTGACTGCAAATGCACATGACAGGTTTTGCTTTGTGGAGATCTTCTTCAACCATGAAGACAATTCATCATGTATATATGAAAGTAATGAAGATAATGATATGCTTAATGAGTAATGGACATCTGCAGAATGACTTCATGCAGAATTTATCATCGCATCACAAGGTAGCAGCAAAAAGTAACAGACGACCAACAAGTTTAAGCGTTACAACTCAAACACCAAAAGTTTTAGGAACGAGAGTTGTAATACTTAGAAAAAAAGGTAAGTAACCGACCCATATGGACCCGCTTGAAGACTATCAACTCATATGCTTCTCCCCCTTTTGTCAGTAAGGACCAAAAAGGTTTGAAGACATACATCATCTACTCGTTCCCAGGCGAAGAAGATTTTAGTGCAACAGGGTCGACGCTGGAGTTGGGCGGTGCAGATGGGCCTGGTGCAGAATCTTGATGTAGTGAAGCCATTGCTAGAGAAGTGGCATCATCCTCTTCATCTATGACTCTTGCAACAACAATGGTAGCCGAAGAGGAATACTCTGAATCCTCAATGGAAGGATTTGGATGCCATCTTGCTAATTGTGGAGGCCTGGAATCAAACTTGAAATGTTCAATGAAGCCATCTTCGTGAAGATCATCTTCAGAATAGAGCAGAGTGAGGCTCTTCCAGGACCGCCGACAGGCTTCATGCGCAACAAATGAATTCTTGGTGGCCAGATTGCGAATGCGATTGACATTAGTAAGAATACTCTGCATTTAATGCTTCAGCCAATCGTGATGCCTATCCTGCTTCTGGTGAAGTGGCACAAGAAGCTCTCGATCGTTGAGAACACGAGGACGCTTTTGTGGCCTTTGAGCTATGGTGCTGGCAGTTGCATCTGTATCTGCATGATGTGACAGGCATAGTTGGCCAGCCAGAGGACCATCAGGAGCAGGGGGACTGGGCACATGTACTCCATCAAATTGTTGTGTGAAGCTTTGAAATGCAACATTGGCTTCACGCAATGGCTTCTTGGCAGGCTCAGGGTAGATGGCTTCATATAACGTATCAACATCAGGTAAGAATACAACATGATTGCATGTTGAAGGTTGATAGTTGATAGATGAGTGAAGCTTGATCAACCGCATAACCCATGGAGCATAAAACTTTAGGCCAAAAATATCAATGCCCAAAGTAGCCAACTGTCAGATGAAGAAATCTTGCGTACTGAACCTGATGCCACTGATGGTGTAGAAGACCAATGTCTTCATGGTGCCTTCGAGTTTGGCATCAGAAGAGTTTCCTTTGATTGGCCACAGAGTATGCCTCAGAATATTATAGATGGTGCGGGGCAAGTACTCGAGGTCTTTGACATAGAATTCCTTGGGATATTCAGCATCTATAGGCAAAGGCTTCATCATACTGAGCATCTGACTCATATTTAGCTCAGGCTTCTGGAAAGTGCTCTACATTTCACTTGTATGAAGCTGACAACCTGGTTCATAGAGATCACCAGGAGTGGGTAGGGAAGCTAGCTCAATGATGTTTTGAGCTTTGGCTTCATGATGCATGTCGCCTGTCATCCACTCAAGGACCCAAGTCTTCGGATCCCTGTTGTAGCCTCTGATGTATAGGGTAGCATAGAACTGCAGCAGAAGCTCTTCATTCCAATGCTCTTTGTCAGTGATGAACGGAAGCATCACTCCTCAAAAGCAGCCCATAGCCGCTTCAAGGCATGGCAGCCCAGTAATGGCTTCGTAGTCAAGACGCTGATGTGGAAAAAATCTTGTCTTGATTGTACAATATGCAGGAGTAGTAGCTGCGTTGCTGATGGCTCCAGAACCTATGGAAGGTGATTTTTGGCTTCGAGTAGGGGTTCTTGGCGCTGTTAAAGAAGGTATTGTGCTCTCTGAAGCTTAGCACGCTGAAAGATCCATGAGTTGTTATTGCACTAGGAAGCCTTGGCAGCCTGGGCTTTGGCTTCTGCGTGTGAGGCCTTTGTTGCACATGATAGTCATATTGAGGACCTGGAGCAGTGGGTTGAATCAGAATAGGCCACCTCATAGTAACAAGCTCACCACGGTTGTAGGCACGTTCCATGGTATGAGGCACTAGGGGAGGAACGGCTACATCAGAAGTGGTTCGTTGCACATTGGCTTCTGTGGCAGCATTGACTACAGGCTCCACATTCTCTTTAGCCATGATCTCATCATTGGCTTCAGCAGTGATAGTGGTGGTTGCCGTAGTAGCTTCAATTTCAGTAGCTTCATGAGCAGGGGGTACAGACACGATCACATCCTCTTCTTGGAAAACTTGGTCACTTGTAGGGGGGATAGCTTCAAAATTTTCTTCTTGTACTTCATCGGCTGATGCAGCCAGAATATCTTCATCCACTTTGGCTTTAGATTCTTGAGTAGACGCAGAAGGGATGGCTTTAGGAAACACTTGACGTGCTACTGAGCTTTGTTGTTGCACATCCTCTTCAGGAATGCTAGACATGGAGACCTAGGGCCTAGGGTCTTTGTGAAGCCTCCGGAAGGAGGGCGACGCATGTGGTGAAGGGATGGTATAATCCATGTCGTCGGGAGTTTCTTGAGGTATCTCAAGCATCGGAGTGGTGACTTGAGCTGTTGGAGTGCGGGGAATCACTTCATGCAGTGGAGAGTTAGGGTGGTGCTCTTCCCAAAATGCATCTTGTGTGACTGTGTGGGACCACTAATACTTATCAATTCACTACTCGTTGGAGAAGGCGATGATACCGGATTGGGCTCGAGCTGAGGAAGGACTTCATCATCTTCAACATGGTCCTCATGACCAATGTCTTCAGCTATGGTGGAGTCACCAGCTGGAATCTCTTCAGACTCAGGAGCTTCTGTGGGAGCAGGCTCATGTACAACGAGACGACGCTCGCGGTTGGAGGAGGCAGGGAGTGCAACAGAAATGGGTTCAACATTCAATGGTTCTTGGGCAGTAGCATGCTCTTTGCGTGAAGACTTTGTCTTCAACTTCTTCTTGGAGGGAGCAGCATCAGAGGTGTCTTGGTGCTTCCTCTTCTTGGCTTCAGCCTCATCTAGCCTTGTCTTCTTTTGTTCAAATGCTGCTGAAGGGACCTTTGGCTTCGAGCTAGTCATACTGGCAGGGAAGACAATGTTTGCCCTTTCCTGCCTTAGGGCATCGGGTTCAGCTTTAGTAGATTTCTTCTTCTTCTTGGCAGCAAGTCTGGGGTTAATGCCTGGCCGCCCAAGAGCCTTTCGCTTTTTAACCTCATTGTGAGCCTCGACGCACTTTTCATCATAAAACTTGAGCCGCTCACGAGAGCCTTTGGCTTCCTCACATTTCTTCTGAAACTAAGCTTTGCGGTCAATCATCATCTGCTTGAATTTTTGGACCTCAGTGACGCTGAGCTTGGCCATATGCTTCTTGAACAGGGCTTCTCATAATCTATCTTGTTTTTTAGCTCAACAATCTTTTGAGCGATTGTAAGCTCCTTGGCAATGCTGCCTTGAAATGTGATGCTGATGTCAATGGCAGCTGCAAGTCTTCAATGTTGAGCGAGGTGTCCTCAAACCACTCATCAATGAAGTTGTTCAGAATGTCTGCGTCGAAGAGAGGAAGATCCTTGAATATTTCAGCCTCTTGCTTGTTCTTGATCAGCATTTCTAGAGCATCATCAGCAATGTCTTATTAACTTTACAGATCAACAACATTCTCTTCATTTCACAAAATGCTAGCAGGAGTAAGACCATACCCAGAAATCTTATTGGGCATCTTGATCTTCTTGGGGACACGGGATTGATCTTCAGACTGCACATTGGATTTAGGAGGTGTAGATTTCACAGGCTTCACACATGAAGCTTTTGGTGCAGTAGCAGGTTTTGAAGCCTTAGATTTTTTCTTTGGATTCGAAGGCTCTTGAACATCTTCATGCTCTTCTTCAGCAGTAGCATCTTGGACAGTGGCCCGTTTGGCCGCAATGTGGGAAAGAATCCCATTGAAGTCATTGAAGGGGCCAATTCTATTCTCATTGGCTTCACGACTGTCATCTGGTCTTGGAACAGCAGGAACTGGGTTGAAGTCAAGCCCCAACTCATCATCACCAACAACTCTCCCATCTTGGGGAGGGATATCTTCATCAAAATCTTCACAACACCAACTCCTCTCAAACCCTAGTTCATCTCTTGTGCTCAATCTTTGGATCAAAACTATAGATTGGTGCTCGTGGGTGACTAGTAGGGTTGATTACATCTTGTAGTTGATTACTATATGGTTTATTTGGTGGAAGATTATATGTTCAGATCCATTATGCTATTTAATACCCCTCTTATATTGAGCACGTTTATCATTTGTGAGTAGTTACTTTCGTTCTTGAGGTCACGGGAGAAATCATGTTGCAAGTAATCATGTGAACTTGATATGTGTTCGATATTTTGATGGTATGTATGTTGCCATTCTCTTAGTGGTGTCATGTGAATGTCGACTACATGACACTTCACCATAATTGGGCCTAAGGGAATGCATTGTGGAGTAGTTATTAGATGATGGGTTGCGAGAGTGACAAAAGCTTAAACCCCAGTTTATGCACTATTCCATAAGGGACCGATTGGATCCAAAAGTTTAATGCTATGGTTAGAGTTTATTCTTAATACTTTTCTCGTAGTTGCGGATGCTTGCGAGAGGGTTAATCAAAAGTAAGAGGTTTGTTCAAGTAAGAACAGCACCTAAGCACCGGTCCACCCACATATCGAATTATCAAAGTACCGAACACGAATTAAACCAACATGATGAAGGTGACTAGACGAATTCCCGTGTACCCTCAAGAACACTTTGCTTATCATAAGAAACCATTTTGGCCTGTCCTTTGCCTCAAAAGGATTGGGCTACCTTGCTGCACTTTTGTTACTACTATTGTTACTTGCTCGTTACAAATTATCTTGCTACCAAACTACTCTGCTACTCACAATTTTAGCACTTACAGACATTACCTTGCTGAAAACCACTTGCCATTTCCTTCTGCTCCTCATTGGGTTCGACACTCTTACTTATCAAAAAGGGCTACAATTGACCCCATATACTTGTGGGTCATCAAGGCAATTTTCTGGCGCCGTTGCCGGGGAGTGAAGCGCTCTTGGTAAGGAAACATTATTACTACGTGCTGAAATCTATTGTCACTTGCTACTACGGAGAACAATCCTTTGAGGGGTTTGTTCGAGGTATCTTCACCTCGACCGAAACCACAATTAGTTACCCCTCAACCTACTGCACCTACTGAAAGTATTGAATACAAAATTCCTTCGGGTATGTTATAACAACTGCTAGCTAATCCTTATGCAGGAGATGGAAACGAACATCCTGATATGCACTTGATATATGTGGATGAAATTTACGGATTATGTGATCATGCAGGTTTGCCCGGAGATGAAGCTAAGAATAAGGTTTTCCCTTTATCTTTGAAGGTAAAAGCATTTACATGGTATAGGCTATGCGATGATATTGGATCTTGGAACTGGAACTGTTTGAAATTGGAATTTCATCAGAAATTTTATCCTATGCATCTAGTTCATCATGATTGGAACTATATAATTTTTGGCCTCGTGAAGAAGAAAGTATCGCTCTAGCTTGGGGGAGGCTTAAGTCAATGTTATATTCATGCCCCAATCATGAGCTCTTGAGAGAAATTATTATTCAGAATTTTTATGCTCGGCTTTCTCGTAATGATCAATCCATGGTCGATACTTCTTGTACTGGTTCTTTTATGAAGAAGACTATTGAATTCCGGTGGGATCTTTTAGAAAGAATTAAACGCAACTCTGAAGATTGGAAACTCGATGAAGGTAAAGATTCAGGTATTGAACTTAAGTTTGATTGTGTTAAATCTTTTATGAATACTGATGCTTTTCGAAAGTTTAGCACTAAATATGGACTTGACTCTCAGATAGTAGCTTACTTTTGTGAATCTTTTGCTACTCATGTTGATCTCCCTAAGGAGAAGTGGTTTAAATATCTCCCACCAATTAAAGAAGAAGTTAAAGAACTGGTAATTGATCTAGTTGTTCCCACTACTTATATTGAAAAACCACCTTTTCCTGTTAGGATGAAGGAACATGCTAAAGCTTCAACTGTGGTTAACAAAAGTTATGTTAGAACACCCAAACCATCTGAACAAATCAAAGTTGAACCTAGTGTTTCATTGGTTAAAGATCTCTTAGTGGATAATATTGATGGGCATGTTATTTACTTCTGCGGTGAAGCTTCTAGAATTGCTAAACCTAAAGGAAAAGATAAACATTGACTAGTTGTAGGCATGCCTGTTGTCTCAGTTAAGATAGGAGATCACTGTTATCATGGGTTATGTGACCTAGGTGCTAGTGTAAGTGATATTCCTTTCTCACTATATCAAGAAATTAAAGATGAAATAGCACCTGCTGAGATAGAAGACATAGATGTTACTATTAAACTTGCTAATAGAGATACTATATCACCAATTGGGATTCTTAGAGATGTTGAAGTCTTGTGGGGGAAAATAAAATACCCTACTGATTTTCTTATTCTTAGCACCCCACAAGATGACTTTTGTCCCATTATATTTGGTAGACCTTTCTTGAACACCGTCAATGCTAAAATAGATTGTGAGAAACAAACTGTCGGTGTTAGCTTTGGTGATGAATCTCGTGAGTTTAATTTTTCCAAGTTTAGTAAACAACCTCATAAAAAAGATTTGCCTAGTAAGGATGAAATTATTGGTCTTGCTTCTATTGTTGTGCCTCCTACCGATCCTTTGGAACAATATTTGCTAGACCATGAAAATGATTTGCATATGCGTGAAAGAAATTAAATAGATAGGATCTTTTTCGAACAACAAACTCTGCTTAAACATAATTTTCATATTGAAACTCTAGGAGGCCCTCTAATACGTTTCCAACGTATCTATAATTTATGAAGTATTCATGCTGTTATTTTATCATTCTTGGATGTTTTACAATCATTTTATAGCAACTTTATAACATTTTTTGGGACTAACCTATTAACCTAGTGCCCAGTGCCAGTTGCTATTTTTTGCTTGTTTTTTTTACATCGCAGTAAATCAATACCAAATGGAGTCCAAACGCAACGAAACTCCATGCAGATGTTTTATGGACCAGAAGGAACCCAATGGGCCAGAGATGCACCTCGGGGTGCCCCGAGGGGGGCACAACCCAGCAGGGCGCGCCAGGGCCCCCTGGCGCGCCCACCTGGGTTGTGCCCACCTCAGTGGCCTCCCGCACCCCCACTTTACCCTATAAATTCACAAATGTTCTGAAACCCATAGGGCTAACCTAGATCAGAAGTTCCGCTGCAGCAAGGCCTCTATATCCACGAGATCCAATCTAGACCCCATTCCGTCACCCTGCCGGAGGGAGAAATGATCACCAGTGGCCATCTTCATTATCCCGGCGGTCACCATGATGAGGAGGGAGTAGTCCACCCTCAGGGCTGAGGGTTTGTACCAGTAGCTATGTGTTTGATCTCTCTCTCTCTCTCTCGTGATCTATATCATGGGCTTTGTTAATATAGTCGGATCATATGATGTTTCTCCCCTCTATACTTTTGTTATGATGAATTGAATCTTTACCCTTCAAAGTTTTGTCTTGTCGGATTGAATATTCAGAGATAAGAACACATGATATATGTCTTGCAATATGAATACTTGAGGTGACAATGAGGTATCTTATTAATTCACTTGATATGTGTTATGGCATTCAACTCGCGGATTCCCGCGGTGATATTGGGGTAATCTATGCATAGGGGTTGATGCACATTTTTCTCCGACGGAAACTTTGGGGTCTCTTTATAGTTCTTTGTGTGGATTGAGTATTATGAATATGAATTTGCTTTGGTGTTATTCTAGTGCGAACTCTAGGATAGATCGAATGGAAAAAATAGCTTTGTGTTATTTTAGTACGAACTCTTGAATAAATCAAACGGAAAGAATAGCTTTGAGGTGTTTTCGTGACCTACAAACAATTCCTATCTTTTGTTCTCCACTAATAGGAACTCAGGAGTGATTCTTTATTGCACTTTGAGGGATAATCATATGATCCAACTATGTTAGTATTGTTGAGAGGTTGCACTAGCGAAAGTATGAACCCTAGGCCGCATGTTTAAGCATTGCAACACCGTTTTTGTGCCCGTTTACTATTTTCTACCTTGCTGTTTTTATTTATTCAGATTATAAAAATATATTTCTACCATCCATATTACACTTTCATCACCATCTCTTTGCCGAACTAGTGCACCTATACAATTTGCCATTGTATTGGGTGTGTTGGGGACTCAAGAGACTGTTTGTATTTGGTTGTAGGTTCATTTGAGAGAGACCATCTTCATCCTACACCTCTCACAGATTGGTAAACCTTAGGTCATCCACTTGAGGGAAAATTGCTACTGTCCTACAAAACTCTGCGCTTGGAGGCCCAACACGTGTCTACAAGAATAAAGTTGCATAATAGACATCACCCTCCTCCACCTAAAGGTGATCATGTGTTTGAACTAAAACAATTACCAGACACTTTGAAATATGCTTATCTTGATGAAAAGAAGATATATCCTGTTAGTATTAGTGCTAACCTTTCAGAACATGAAGAAGAAAGATTATTGAAAGTTCTAAGGAAGCACAGGGCTGCTATTGGATATACACTTGATGATCTTAAGGGCATTAGTCCCACTCTATGTCAGCACATGATTAATATGGAACCTGATGCTAAACCCATTGTTGATCACCAACGTCGGTTAAATTCGGAAATGAAATAAGTGGTAAGAATGGAAATATTGGAACTTCTGGAAGCAGGTATAATCTATCCTATAGCTGATAGTAGATGGGTAAGTCATGTTCATTGTGTCCCTAATAATGGAGGTATTACTGTTGTTCCTAATGATAAGAATGAGCTTATTCCACAAAGAATTGTCATGGGCTATATAATGGTAATTGATTATAGAAAATTAAATAAAGCTACTAGAAAAGATCATTACCCTCTGCCTTTTATTGATCAAATGTTAGAAAACTATCTAAGCACACACATTTTTGCTTCCTTGATGGATACTCTGGCTTTCACAAATACCTATTTTACAATCTGATCAAGAAAAGACCACTTTTACTTGTCCTTTTGGAACATTTGCCTATATATATATGCCTTTCATTTTATGTAATGCACCTACTACCTTTCAAAGATGTATGAATGTTATATTCTCTGATTTTTGTGAAAAGATTGTTGAGGTTTTCATGGATGACTTTTCTATTTATGGGAAGTCTTTTGATGATTGTTTAAGCAATCTTGATCGAGTTTTGCAGAGATGTGAACAAACAAATCTTATCTTCAATTGGGAGAAGTGCCACTTTATGGTTAATGAAGGTATTGTCTTGGGCCATAAAATTTCCGAAAGAGGCATTGAGGTGGACAAAGCCAAGGTTGATGCAATTGAGAAAATGACATGTCCTAAAGTTATCAAAGGTATTCATGGTTTCCTTGGTCATGCTGGTTTCTATAGGAGGTTTATCAAATACTTTTGTAAAATTTCTAGACCTCTTATTAATCTTTTGCAAAAGGATATTCCCTTTGTGTTTGATGATGATTGTATGGAAGCCTTTGAAACACTAAAGAAAGCCTTAATCATTGCACCTGTTGTTCAACCACCTGATTGGAACTTGCCTTTTGATATTATGTGTGATGCTAGTGATTATGTTGTTGGTACTGTTCTAGGACAAAGAGTTGATAGGAAACTAAATGTTATTCATTATGCTAGTAAAACTCTAGACAGTGCTCAACGAAACTATGCTACTACTAAAAAAGAATTCTTAGAAGTGGTGTTTGCTTGTGATAAATTCAGATCTTACATTCTTGATTTAAAGTAATTGTTCACACCGATCATGTGGCTATAAAATATCTTATGGAAAAGAAAGATGCTAAACCTAGACTCATTAGGTGGGTTCTTCTGCTAAAAGAATTTGATTTGCATATTAATGATAGGAAAGGAGCAGAGAACCCCGTGGCTGATAACTTGTCTAGAGTTGAAAATATTCTTGATGACCCACAACCAATTAATGATAGCTTCCCTGATGAACAACTAGCCGCAATAAATGTTTCTCATAGTACACCTTGGTATGCTGACTATGCTAATTATATTGTTGCTAAATACATACCACCTAGCTTCACATACCAACAAAATAAAAAATTCTTCTATGATTTAAGACATTACTTGTGGGATGACCCACATCTTTATAAAGAAGGAGTAGATGGTATTATTAGAGATTGTGTACCTGATCATGAAGAGGAACAAATCCTATGGAAATGTCACTCCGAAGCTTATGGAAGACATCACGCGGGAGACAGAACCGCTCATAAGGTATTGCAATCTGGTTTTTATTGGCCTACTCTCTTCAAGCATGCCCGTAAGTTTGTCTCATCTTGTGATGAATGCCGAAGAATAAGTAATATCAGTAAGTGTCAAGAAATGCCTATGAATTATTCACTTGCTGTTGAACCATTTGATGTTTGGGGATTCGACTTTATGGGACCTTTTCCTTCCTCTAATGGGTATACACATATTTTGGTTGTTCTTGATTATGTTACTAAGTGGGTAGAAGCTATTCCAACTAGTAGTGATGATCACAACACCTCTATTAAAATGCTTAAGGAAGTTATTTTTCCAAGGTTTGGAGTCCCTAGATGTCGGTGTACTAGAGTAGGGGTACCCTAGTATCCCGAACTTGTGCACGGGCAGTTGCAGCACCCCGCGACAAGGCTTGCCGGGTGACCGCCAAGGTCCTCCATGGTTCCTTTGGAGCCATTCAAGAACAAAGTATTCAAGCCAAGGAGACAAGGCCCCGGCAAGAGGAGCTTGCCGGGAAGGCCAACCAAGGCATCTCGAGGAACTTGCCGCGACGCGCCACGCGTCCCGGCAAGGCCTGGTGAGCGACAAGCTTCCGGACACGACAAGACAACGACCGCGGCAAGGCGCTTGCCGCGGCAAGGTACCACCCTGTACCCACACTCCAGCACATCCACCAACATGTCGCCCTGGGGCCTTTCCAGGGGCGCGTGGCAAGAGGCTGTGCAGCCAGCGGTGCGGGGTGGCAAGCGGCGCTGACAAGGTTGCCATCGTGGCGTGCGGTGGCGTCCCTGACGGTCCCTTTTTGCACTATTTGGGCGACGTAGACGGGCATTTAATGCCTTTGTCCCCTGCCGTCAGGTTTAGGTAGGATACACTGTACAGGTAGTTGTACCAACCGCAACTCCTTTTCCATTTTTACCCTTGTCTACGTTGCCACCTGTCGGTGAGCCCTTTAGCATATAAAAGGTGTACTAGAGTAGGGGTACCCTAGTATCCCGAACATGTGCACGGGCAGTTGCAGCACCCCGCGGCAAGGCTTGCCGGGTGACCGCCAAGGTCCTCCATGGTTCCTTCGGAGCCATTCAAGAACAAAGTATTCAAGCCAAGGAGACAAGGCCCCGGCAAGAGGAGCTTGCCGGGAAGGCCAACCAAGGCATCTCGAGGAACTTGCCGCGACGCGCCACGCTTCCCGGCAAGGCCCGGTGAGCGACAAGCTTCCGGACGCGACAAGACAACGACCGCGTCAAGGCTCTTGCCGCGGCAAGGTACCACCCTGTACCCACGCTCCAGCACATCAACCAACGTGTCGCCCTGGGGCCTTTCCAGGGGCGCATGGCAAGAGGCTGTGCAGCCAGCGGTGCGGGATGGCAAGCGGCGCTAACAAGGTTGCCATCGTGGCGTGCGGTGGCGTCCCTGACGTTCCCTTTTTGCACTGTTTGGGCAACGTAGACGGGAATTTAATGCCTTTGTCCCCTGCCGTCAGGGTTAGGTAGGATACACTGTACAGGTAGTTGTACCAACTGCAACTCTTTTTCCATTTTTACCCTTGTCTACGCTGCCACCTGTCGGTGACCCCTTTAGCATATAAAAGGAGGCCCATGCGCAACGTAGAGGGGGGTTCAGAGGTTCGAAGGCAGAAAACACTCACGCTCGGTCTCGTTAGCAGCTAGAGTGTACTGTAGCACTCAGCGCTCCCGAGCAAGAACTCAATACACTCAGACATGCAGCAGTAGGGGTGTTATCTCTCCGGAGAGCTCCGAAGCTATGTAAATCGCTCGTGTGCTTCGCCTCGATCTGCTCTTCGTGCGATCTCCGCCCCCCGCCGAACCGAAAGGGGCTCGGTCCGCCGGTCCCATAGGTGTTCGTGGATCAGTCATCCCCGACATCTTTGGCGCGCCAGGTAGGGGGCGTCGAGGTTGTGTGAACCTGATCCGACGTTCACACGAGCTAGATCTTCATCTTCTTCATCGACATGCCACCGAAGAAGAAGGCTTCGGAGGCAGCTGTTCCGTCCACGTCGATCCCACCACCCCTGGAGCAAACGGGTGGTGGGGTAGACACCGGCAGAAGAACGGGCATCGACGAGGGAGCCCACGGTGCTGCCAGGTCCAAGGACAGGGCTGCGCAGACCTCGGCGTCCGTTCATGCATCGCGCCCATCTCAGGAGGCGCAGGACCGACAGCGTCATGGTATTCGCAGTGCCATACGTTTGTTGGGACAAGATCGAGCTGGTGGATCTCGGGGTGCTCAAGACCAGCATGCACGCCAACATGCTGGCACGAGCGAGGCACGGTCGCCTGGATGGGATACTGCTCCTTCTAACGTAGTTAGAAGTCCGAGCATATCCCGCTCCTCGCGCCGTTCGCCACTGCCGCCCACCACTAAAGCAGAAGCTTTGGCGCGAGCTCAACTGCTCCTGGATTACCCTGCAACGGAAGACAAGATCGATGAATGGAGGGCCACCATTCAGAGTCTCATTGGCTTCGCCAATGGCGACACTCCGCGGCAGCCGAGTGCATCGCTGCCGCGGCAGGACTGCCAGGCGCGAGCCGATGGCTACGAAACTGGTGGGGGTGCAACCACCATGCACTCTCCACCCCGAAGGCCAAGATCGCCGACTCGCCGGGTCCACCTCGATAGCGACTCCATCGCATCATCGGATCCACGGGCTCGTCGCGATCAGCGCCAAGTTCTTCACGAACAACAGCAAGAAGACGCTCGAACTCACATCGAGCGCCGAAGAGAAGCGCGGCGTCAATCAGACCAGCGCGCTGGGCCCTCTGTCGACATGCATGCACCAGGGGAACCTGGCGACTTGCCGTACGCAGTAGGTTGCCCTGCGTTCACTCGTGAGCTGCGGCAAGTCCAGTGGCCCAGCACGAAGAATTTCAAGCCAGATGTACTAGAGAAGTACGACGGCAAGTCGCATCCGTCGGAGTTCCTCAGCATCTACACCATCACGGTGCAAGCTGCTGGGGGGCGGGACGACAAGATCCTGGCCAACTACTTCCCGCTGGTGCTCAAGCCCAATGTCAGATCCTGGCTCATGCACTTGCCGGACAACTCCATATCCTCCTGGGCAGATCTATGCCATCAGTTTATCGGCGCCTTTACAGGCGGCCACAAGCCCCATGGCCAAGAGAGCGACCTTCATCTGCTCGCCCAGAAGGAAGGAGAGCCCCTGCGCAAGTACATTCAGAGATTCAGCCGTGTACAGCACAACATCCCAGATGTCCACCCTGCCGCGGTAATCAGCGCGTTCCATCAGAACGTGCGAAACCGTAGGATGCGGGAGGAGATGGTGATGTGCAAGATCAGAGACGTCAGTGAGCTATATGCCCTGGCCGACAAGTGTGCACGTGCTGAGGAAGGGAGGAGACTCCCCGGAGAGAATACAGGAGCAGTAGGATCTGATAGTGAGGAGGCTGCCTCGGCAAAGAAAAACCGGCGGCAGAACAATAGGAAGAAAGGCAAAGATGTGCTAGTCGTTGAGCAGTCCAGCAACGGAGGTGGCGCCAAGAAAGCCAAAGCTGGTGGCTCCGGCAAGGAGATTGCCGCGGGCACCAGCTACCAGGATGTGGCGGTCACCGACAAGCAGGACGGCACCAACAGGCAATACTGCAAGATCCACCGCACCAAGGGTCATGACTTCCAGAGCTGCAAGAAGGTCGAGCAGCTTGTCGAGCAGCAAAAGGCTGAATACGAGCGACGCGACAAGGAGAAGGCCCAGGAAGGTGCTGGAGGAGCCGGCAAGAAACGCCCCGGCCGGGGAGGACGCCGCGGCAAGGCCAAGCAGCGGCAAGGAGACAGACCTCCCCGCGGCCGCGACAAGGATGAAGATGATGACAACGATGAAGATATGGATGATGATGAGACCGATGAGCAGGAGTTCCAGAAAGCCACAGAGATCCTGTGCGTTGACGGCGGTGCTTCTCTGCATACTTCACACCGCCAGCTCAAGCAGTGGGTGCGGGAAGTCAATGCGGCTGAACCACCCATCGAGTCACGCAGGCCTCTGAAATGGTCCAGCACGCCTATCATCTTTGATATTGAGGACCACCCTGATCGCATAACTGCAGTCGGGTGCTTGCCGATGTTGGTTTCACCAACTATCCGCAACCTCAAGGTCACTAAGATGCTAGTTGACGGCGGGGCCGGCTTGAACCTGGTCTCCTCCGCGGTACTCCAGAAACTCCAGATCCCTGATGGCGAACTCGAAGAGACCGGCACGTTCCAAGGAATCAATCCGGGAAGGAGCAAGCCGAAGGGAAAGATCACGTTGCCGGTGACATTTGGCAGCGAGTTGAACTTCAGGACTGAGAGGGTCACTTTTGACGTTGCTGACTTTCCATTGCCTTACAATGGAATACTCGGCCGTCCAGCACTCGCCAAATTCATGGCAGCCTCTCACTATGCATACAACATGCTGAAGATGCCAGGCCCGATAAGTGTCATCTCTGTCCCTGGCGACAAGAAGGATGCTCTTATCTGCGCCGACAAGATCTACTGGGAAGCAGCAGCCGCGACAGATCGCAAGTCACTTGCCCCTGAAGCTCCCGGGGCAAAGAAGAAGACCAAGTCCGGCAAGAGTTCTGATGCCCACTCCGGCAAGTGCACCTCTTCGGAGTGCTGCGCTACCGTCGAGGACGCACCATCGAGCTCCACCGGCAAGTGTAAGAAGGCAATGGCAGCTCCACCCGAGACTAAGAAGGTGTCTGCCAAGGAGGATGGCACTGGTGGTACCTTTACCATCAGTGCCACTCTCGACCCTAAATAGGAAAGCGCGCTCGTTGCTTTCCTGCAGGCGAACGTCGACGTATTTGCGTGGCAACCGTCTGACTTCCCCGGTGTTCCCAGGAAAGTAATCGAGCACCATCTTGCCGTCTGTCCTCATGCGCGGCCCGTCAAGCAGAAAGTCAGGAAGCAGGCAGTGGAGCGCCAAGAATTCATCGCAGAAGAAATCAAGAAATTGGAAGCAGCAGGCCTTGTCAGAGGAGTGCTCCATCCTACGTGGTTGGCCAACCCTGTAGTCGTGCGCAAGGCAAACGGGAAATGGAGGCTTTGTATCGACTTTACCGATGTCAATAAAGCTTGTCCCAAAGACCCATTTCCCTTGCCGCACATCGACCAGATTGTCGACTCCACGGCCGGATGTGACTTGCTTTCATTTCTTGATGCATACTCAGGATACCATCAGATCTTCATGGCAGAAGAGGATGAGGAGAAGACCGCATTCATCACCCCATGCGGCACGTACTGTTTCGTACGGATGCCTTTCGGTTTAAAGAATGCTGGGTCAACATTTGCAAGGGTAGTCCATGACGCTTTTGAGCCGCAAATACACAGAAATGTGGAAGCCTACATGGATGACATAGTGGTCAAGAGCAAGGACAAGGTGACTCTGATTCAAGATTTAGATGAAACCTTTGCAAATCTGCGCAAGATCAACCTCAAGCTCAACCCCGAGAAGTGTGTGTTTGGAGTCCCCTCCGGCAAGCTTCTCGGGTTCTTCGTGTCTCAATGAGGAATTGAAGCCAATTCTGACAAGATCAAGGCCATTGAGCAGATTGAAGCACCAAAGCGCGTCAAGGATGTACGAAGACTTGCCGGTTGCATAGCTGCTCTCAGCAGGTTTATCTCTAGGTCTGTTGAGCGCGCCCTGCCATTTTTCAAAATATTGAAAAAGGCAGGTCCAATGAAATGGACTCCGGAAGCGGAGGCTGCTCTGCAGGACTTAAAGAGATACCTGTCCTCCACTCCAATACTTGTCGCACCTAAGCCACAAGAGAAGTTGCTGCTATATATAGCGGCAACCAATCAAGTGGTTAGTGCTGCGTTAGTAGCGGAGAGGGAGGCGGATGATGAGCCAACAACCACGGCAGATGCATCCAGCGACAAGCAGGGGGCTTCACCGGCAAGCTCTGGTCCCAACAAAGATGGATCTGCGCAGGCGCATGAGAAGATGCAGAAAAAAATGGTGCAGCGCCCAGTTTACTTTGTCAGTTCCCTTCTACAGGGGGCTAGGTCAAGGTACTCTGGTGTGCAGAAATTGCTTTTCGGCCTTCTCATGGCCTCGAGAAAGCTGCGCCATTACTTCCAAGCACATGAGATCACAGTCGTCACTCGTTTTCCGCTGAAGAGGATACTGCAGAATCCGGAAGCAACAGGCAGGATTGTCAAGTGGGCACTGGAACTGTCAAGCTTTGGCCTCAAGTTTGAGAGCACTTAAACTATCCAAAGCAGAGCATTGGCGGAGTTCATAGCAGAATGGACGCCAACACAAGATGAAGAAATTCCAGAAACGAGTATCCCCGTCAAGGAGGCAAGCAAAGAGTGGCTGATGTACTTTGATGGTGCCTTCTCACTGCAAGGCGCTGGTGCGGGCGTGCTACTTGTTGCACCCACCGGAGAGCACCTCAAGTACATAGTCCATATGCACTTTCCCAAGGAGCAAGCAACAAACAATACTGTAGAGTATGAAGGTTTGCTTCCCGGTCTCAGGATCGCAGCCGACCTTGGGATCAAGAAATTCATTGTCAGGGGTGACTCACAGCTTGTCGTCCGCCAAGTGAACAAGAATTATCAGAGTCCATTGATGGAAGCTTACGTTGATGAAGTGAGAAAGCTAGAAGAGCACTTTGACAGCCTACAGATGGATCATGTTCCAAGAGCTCAGAACGACATTGCCGATGGCCTGTCAAAGTGCGCCGCACTTAAGTTACTTGTGGAACCAGGGATCTTTGTGCTCAAGCTGACTCAACCGTCCGTAACGCCATCAACTGGACAGAGCAAGAAGAGGAAGTTGATTTCTGGTGACTACTTTCCGGCAGAGCTCCCCGAAGCCACCGCCAAGAAGGTCCCCAAGATCAACACCAAGGGTGCTGAGGAGGAGTCTGCTCCGGCAAGCCCTAGGGTTTGTTCCGTTGAAGCAGAAACTCCCGACAAGTTTTGCTCCGGCAAGCTTGCCGGGGAACGTCAAGCTCCGGCTGAGCTGAGGTTCTCGCCGTAGAAGCGGATGTTCCCGCAGCAGCAGGCGTGCCTTTAGTCCTTGTTGTCGAGCCGCAAGCTCCAGCATGGGCACAACAGATTGTCCATTTCCTTCAGACAGGAGAACTTCCCGAAGAGTAAGAAGAAGCGGAAAGAGTAGCCTGGCAGTCAAGTATGTACCAGTTTGTCGACAACACACTGTACAGAAGAAGACTCAACGGCATGAAATTGAAGTGTATTCACCGGGAAGACGGACAAAAGCTGTTGGCAGAGATACATGGAGGCATATGTGGTCACCACATTGGCGCAAGAGCACTTGCTGGCAAAGCGTTCTGGCAAGGTTTCTTTTGGCCGACAGCCCTCCAGGATGCAACTGCACAAGTAACCAAGTGTGAAGCGTGCCAGTTCCATTCCAAGCAGATACACCAGCCAGCTCAAGCTCTCCAGACGATCCCTTTATCCTGGCCATTTTCGGTCTGGGGGCTCGACATCCTCGGCCCCTTTCCCCGAGCTGTCGGGGGCTTTGAGTACTTGTACGTTGCGATCGACAAGTTCACAAAGTGGCCGGAAGTGGAAGCAGTGAGGAAGGTGACAGCACAGTCAGCAGTCAAGTTCTTCAGGTCGATTGTTTGCCGTTTCGGGACCCCTAACAGGATCATCACCGACAACGGCACGCAATTCACGAGCCGCACCTTCATGAAGTACGTCCAAGATCTTGGCGCCAAGGTCTGCTTCGCTTCTGTTGCTCATCCGAGAAGTAACGGTCAAGCGGAGAGGGCAAATGCTGAAGTGCTGCGCGGGCTCAAGACCAAGACTTTCGACAGGCTGTGCAAGTGCGGAAAGAACTGGATCGAGGAGCTGCCGGTGGTTCTTTGGTCGATCAGGACGACGCCAAATCGAGCCACTGGCCAGACGCCTTTTGCTCTAGTCTATGTAGCAGAGGCAGTTCTCCCCACGGAACTCGTATACGGGTCACCTCGAGTGCTCGCTTAAGATGAGCTTGAGCAAGAGCAGTTGCGACAAGATAACGTGCTGCTCCTTGAGGAGGACCATCTTCAGGCTGCTGTATGAGCTGCTCGATACCAGCAAGCTTTGCGCCGCTACCATAGCCGCAAAGTTAATGCCACAAGTCTCGAGGAAGGCGACCTTGTTCTTCGGCGCGTTCAGTCCGCCAAGAATTCCAACAAGTTGACGCCGAAGTGGGAAGGCCCTTACCGGGTGAAACGAGTCACTAGGCCTGGCGCTGTCCGCCTTGAGACCGAAGATGGCATTCCAGTGAGCAACTCCTGGAACATTGAGCATCTTCGTAAGTTTTACCCGTAGGGCGCGGTTGCCGGAACCTATTCCGGCAACCACCTTTTGTACAAGTCTTGCCGATGTTGCATGTAATCCTTCGTACGAAGCCGGGCGCAGATCCCGTGCATAAGTAAAGCTCATGTGCTCCGCACATCTTGACAATTTCATGCTTTTTACTTTGCATATGTTATCTGACACTTTGTGCAGCACCTACCCCCGGTAAGCAATAACGAGCCATAAGGCTCCATATCTTTATTTTCTCTTCTTTCTCTTTCTCAAAGGAAGGAAGGTTCCCTCGCCCACAATTTTGCCGGGGGGAAAGGAGAAGATAATGGTATGGACCGAGCGTTGTGTTCGAGGAAGTTTTGCCTTACCGGGAAGCAAACGACAGAAAAGCTAAGTTGCTAAAGTTTGAGCAATCAGTTTTTAAATTGTCAAGTTATCTTCCTCGAACGACCGTGCTTTGTATGGAAAACCTGTGCGCGGAGGAACCAACTCGTGGCTAGTTGCGCCCTTACTTTGTTTCGAGTCTGCTCAACAACTTAAGTGAGCTGCGACTAGTTGTGACAAGGTTTCTTGTCGGTAGCGGCACTGCCAGCAGGCTGCTGACGTCCCGCACTCAGCGCTCGCGGCCAAGGTGCCTGCGCCGACAAGTTCCCTAAAAGCGTAGGGCAAAAACATACAAAGGAAGGAATCAAGTAAAGGAAATAACATAGCAATCGCTACCCAAAATAGAATCATGTTACAAGATAGCTTGTTGCAGCTCTAATAGATTGTTTTCATAACATGATCAACAGCGACAAGAAAAAGAGAAAACGGGTCGCCTAATCTACGCGATCGCCCTCAACCATCTTGATCCCGCTCACCTTGTCCACAATGGGTGCGACAAGGGCCTTGAGCGCCTCCAGATCGGCATCCGGCGGAAAGGTCCTGAGGACGTTGGTGAGGTTGAGGCCTGGGTTGCGGAAGGCCACCTTCACCAACACCTTTTGGAGAGCTCCCGCGCAGATCTTGCGTGACTCGTCGGCCAGCTGCTTTGGGATCTTCTCCCGAAGTCGCTGGAGGGCCGTCGCCACGCCCTTGAAGAACAAGCTGAGCTTGGCGCTGGGTTGGAGGTGCTCGTCGGAGGGATACCCGAGATCCTCCATCCCCAGCTGCGCCAACTCCCTGTCGATGGCTGCGGCAACATCCACGAGACCCTCGGAACAGTGCTCCACAGCCTCCCTAAAGGTGTCCTGGGCGGCAGCAGCACTCGCCAGCAGCACCTCGTTGGCCTTGATCTTCTCGTTCAAGGCCACCTCTTGCTCCCTGGCGCCGTCCAGCGTCTCGATCAAGGTGGCCAGCTTCAATACAAGATCGGCGTTGGAGTCCTTGGCGGGGCTAAGCTGCTTGCTCCTCTCGGCGAGACGACCTTGCAGCTCGCCATGGGCGTGGGCGTCCTTCTCGCGCTCACGCTTGAGCGCGGCAAGCTCCTCGCCGCTCGCCTTGACATCTGCCTCCAGCTGCGCCACCTTCGTCTCTAGCTCCTTCTTGGCGGCCTCGGCAGCTGCGGCAGCATCCTTTGCTTCCTTAAGGGCCCCGCCGAGTGTTTTCTCGCGCGCGGCAAGCTCCTCCTCGTGGCTGTCAAGATTGACCTTCCGCTGCGCCAACTCGCCTTCCCGCGCGGACAGCTTCTCGGCAGCAAGCTGCTGCTGCTCTTCAACTTCGGCCTTCTCGAGGAGGAAGGTTGTGCGCTCCTCGGCGAGTTGCTCCCGCTCCTCTGCTAGGGACCGGAGAGTTTCCTGGTTGAGGACCCGGAGCTCCTCCGCGCGCTTCTCGATATCCACTCCCGCCTTCGCGACAAGCGCTTCTCGGTATGCCAGCTTGGCTTGGCGGGCGCGGTAGAGCGACAGCAGCTTCTGCAGCAGTTGCTCCTCCTCAGGCTCGCCGCTGCTGCTGCTCGGCGCGTCGACCAGCGTCAGCCCAGTGGAGGCGAGCAGCTCTTCATCAAAGGTTTCTCCTTCGATCGGCGCCCTGGAGCTCGACGCCCAGGGGAGCTTGATGAAGACGCCATCGCCGGCCATCAAATAGGCGTCGGGCTGGGGCTCTTTGGAGCCTGACGCTGTGGCAGCGGCGGAGGGACCGGCGGTCGGCGTAGCGCCTGGCGCTCCTGCGGCCTCGGGGCCATCAGTGCGATCGCCGGACCCCTCGCCAGCTTCTGCGGCGGCAGCCTTGGCGGCCTCCCCACCGGCAAGATCATCAGCGCCGGCTTCTTCTTCGATGACAGCGGCGTCGTCGGTATTGCCGCGCGCGTTCTCCTCGCTGGCGACCTCGGTTTCCATCAGCTCCGTGGCAGATGGACCTGACGACCGGAGAAGGAAGAAAAATCAAGCAGATATTCAAAAAGAAAATCAGAAGAAGAAGAACCTAAGGGAAGTTTCTCAAGCAAGAGGATTACCTGTGCTGTCCCTTGCCGGAGAATTGTCCCTTGCCGGAAGATTCTCCCTTGCCGGAGAACGATCCCTTGCCGGGGAATCCTCCCTTGGCGGCGTAGTCGAAGCAGATGGCATATCAGGAGCGGCTTCCGGGCACTCCTGGTGAGGCTGTTCTGCTCCTACGCAAATCAATAGTCAGATGTCAGCAAAGAAAGAGCACCCACTCGCGCCTAACAGCAGGAAGTAAACCATATACTTACGCTGGGGGCTGCGCTGGGGGCTGCTTTGGGGAATGGTTGCCGGGTCCGGCAAGATGGTCTCGGACTCACCCCTGCTGTCGCGGTGGGTTCGTCCTCGATGACAATCACCGGGACCTTGGCTCTCTTCGCCGCTCTCTGGGTCAGAGTCCTGAAAAGGAATGGGTTCAGAGTAAAGCAAATCAGATGCAAGACAAAACAGCAAGAATTGAAGAACTACAAGTACAGCAGAGAAACTTACTCTTCCTCTTCCTCGTCGGAGCTCAGCGCGGAGAGGTCGAAGTCCGGCCCACCTTCGGCGCGGCAAGGCGGAGGAGTAGTTTCCCTTGGCCGCTTGGCGGGAGCAGCAGCGGTGGTCTGGGAGGGCCCCGCTCCAGTTGCCGCAGCGGCGTGAGGTACTCCCGCGGCAACAGTGCTTGCCGCGGTGGAGTGCATCGCGCGGCGCGGCGGCTGTTGACCCGTCTGCCGCCCCGCTACGTCCACGGTCTTGCGAAGACGCCTTCTTGGTGGAGCTGGGGGCTCCGCTTGCGGCGAGTCGCCCGCGCCCTCGGCGGGCTCGCTCGACTCTACCTCAGGCTCGACAGGCTCTTCCTCGCCGGCAAGCTCCTCTCGCTCGGCAAAGCTTGCCACCTCTGCTACCTCTGCCTCCTCCATGGTGAATCCAAACTCACCCGCGGTAGCGGCTGCCGCCACCTCTTCTAGCCTAGTGGCAATGCGTTGCATCTCCGCATCGGTGGTGGCGCGAGTAAGGCTTTTCTGTTCATCGGAGCGGAACGACACTTCTACCAAGCCGTCAAAGAACTCCTGCACGACGGCGTCTGCAGGCTCTTGCCAAGTAGGGACGATTCCATGCGAATCGCATAGCGGCATCATTGCACGGATGCGGTCGAGCGAGGAATTGTTGCACAGCGGAACGACACCCCTCGGCAGCATGAAAGGATGTTGAGGATCGCGCTTGAACAGTTCCAGGAGCATCGCGTACAGTTCCAGGACGGTGAAGTTGAAGTTGAGGCCCGGGCGCAGCCTCATGATATCTGCCGCATTCTGGAACTCCCAGGAAGGTCTCCTCCTCTCCTGTAGGGGGGCGATGCGGCGGCGAAGAAAATCTGCGCCAACGGCACCTACGGTGAGCCCGGCAAGCCTAAGGCAAAGGATCCGGGTGACGGTAATCTTCAGCCTGTCGTCTTCCGGGGCCACATTGCTCCAATCGTTGCCGCGCACTACTGGGGTTTGGCGCTGGGCGGTAAATGGCTGTGGGTTCTCCTCGATGATCCAGCACCAGTCTGCTCTCCATTCATCCCACTTGCTGCGGAGCTCTCCCTCCAGATAAGCTTCCTTCTTGCCGGCTCTCGAGATCGAGGAGATTCCGCCGGATAAGGGCTCTCCTCTCTCTACTCGGGGCATAAAGAAGTGGCGGAAAAGGGCTACATTTGGATGGACTCCGACAAAGTTTTCGCAGAGATGTGCGAAAACTGCCATGGTCAGAACGGCATTGGGGGTGAAGTCAAGGAGGCGGAACCCGTAGGTGTTCATGATATCGCAGAAGAATTCAGAGAAAGGCGGGCAGAGCCCGTAGTAGAAGAACAACGCGAAGAAGGGATATCCGTTCGGAGGCGATCCCGAAGTGGCGGCTGGAAGTACCTTCATGCGCGGATGCGCTCGCGTCTCCATCGACCAGAAGAGGTAGTAATACTCCCTCAGCTCCTTCGCGGCGAGCTGAGGGGGGAAGATTGCCCGCTCCTTTCGCAGCGCCATGAGCCGCTGCGCCTCGGCCGTCTTCACAACCTTTGCGGCTTTCGGAGCCATGGCGGAGGTGGTGAGAGGGATCGATGGTGTTGGTGGTGCCGGTGGTGATGGGGGGCGGAGCGCTGCTCTCTTTCGACTTTGGAAAGAAGGGGGAGCAGTGGAGGTTTTTGAGATTGGAAGTAGAAACCGGCGAGATGGACGAACTGCCCCTGTTTCCCCTGCTTATAAAGAGGGAGGGAGCGGGCGTTCCGTCTTTCCGAATAAAGAAACCACCCACGATCTCTCCCATGACGCCGCATTCAACGCGTGGCGTTCGGGGAGGGCGTGGTGGATGCGGAGTGAGATATGGCGTAACCCAGGCCGCGCGTGCCCGTGCCCTGTTTTGGGCCTGGCCCAACAGCGCTCGGCACCGTGTGTGGCCCAGGCCCGGGGGCTCCTGTCAGTGTACTATAGTAGGGGTACCCTAGTATCCCGAACTTGTGCACGGGCAGTTGCAGCACCCCGCGGCAAGGCTTGCCGGGTGACCGCCAAGGTCCTCCATGGTTCCTTTGGAGCCATTCAAGAGCAAAGTATTCAAGCCAAGGAGACAAGGCCCCGGCAAGAGGAGCTTGCCGGGAAGGCCAACCAAGGCATCTCGAGGAACTTTCCGCGACGCGCCACGCGTCCCGGCAAGGCCCGGTGAGCGACAAGCTTCCGGACGCGACAAGACAACGACCGCGGCAAGGCGCTTGCCGCGGCAAGGTACCACCCTGTACCCACGCTCCAGCACATCCACCAACGTGTCGCCCTGGGGCCTTTCCAGGGGCGCGTGGCAAGAGGCTGTGCAGCCAGCGGTGTGGGGTGGCAAGCGGCGCTGACAAGGTTGCCATCGTGGTGTGCAGTGGCGTCCCTGACGGTCCCTTTTTGCACTGTTTGGGCGACGTAGACGGGCATTTAATGCCTTTGTCCCCTGCCGTCAGGGTTAGGTAGGATACACTATACAGGTAGTTGTACCAACCGCAACTCCTTTTCCATTTTTACCCTTGTCTACGTTGCCACCTGTCGGTGACCCCTTTAGCATATAAAAGGAGGCCCATGCGCAACGTAGAGGGGGGTTCGGAGGTTCGAAGGCAGAAAACACTCACGCTCGGTCTCGTTAGCAGCTAGAGTGTACTGTAGCACTCGGCGCTCCCGAGCAAGAACTCAATACACTCAGACATGCAACAGTAGGGGTGTTATCTCTCCGGAGAGCTCCGAAGCTAGGTAAATTGCTTGTGTGCTTCGCCTCGATCTGCTCTTCGTGCGATCTCCGCCCCCCGCCGAACCGAAAGGGGCTCGGTCCGCCGGTCCCATAGGTGTTCGTGGATCAGTCATCCCCGACACTAGATATTTAATGACTGGTGGTGGTTCATACTTTATTCATGGTGCTTTCCGTAAGATGCTTGCTAAGTATGATGTTAATCATAGAATTGCATCACCTTATCATCCTCAGTCTAGTGGTCAAGTTGAACTTAGCAATAGAGAAATAAAACTAATCTTACAAAAGACTGTTAATAGGTCCCAGAAGAATTGATCTAAGAAATTAGATGATGCATTTTGGGATTATAGAATAGCTTACGAAAATCCCATGGGTATGTCTCCATATAAAATGGTTTATGGAAAAGCTTGTTATTTACCTCTTGAGTTAGAACACAAAGCATTTTGGGCAATAAAAGAACTCAATTATTATTTTAAACTTGCTGGGGAAAAGAGGTTATTTGATATTATCTCATTAGATGAATGGAGAACCCAGGCTTATGAAAATGCTAAGTTATTCAAAGAAATAGTTAAAAGATAGCATGACAAAAGAATCCTAAAGCGTGAGTTCAAAGTCGGAGAATATGTTCTTTTGTACAACTCTCGTTTCAGATTCTTTGCAGGAAAACTCCTATCCAAATGGGAAGGACCCTATGTCATCAAGGAGGTCTATCGATCCGGAGCTATCAAAATAAATAATGCCGAAGGGACTAACCGAAGGTTGTCAATGGGCAACGAATAAAAGACTATATCTCAGGTACACCCATTAATGTTGAAAGCAATGTTATCCAAACTTTGACACCGGAAGAACACATAAAAGAGTCCTTCTGGAACACTCCAAAATCGTGAAAATAAGGAGGTACGTGATACGGTAAGTAAACAGACTCCAAAAAATCCGCAAAAATATTTTTTGTTAGTTTTGGAATATTTCGATAATTAGGAAAATAAGAAACTTCCAGGAAAGTGACCCTGGCCTGGCACGCTCAGGTGGGTTGTGCCCACCTCCGGTACTTTCCAATCTCCGTTTTTATTCCATTCTCCTTGTTCCGTAAGATAAAAAAAATCTATATATACCTCCCGAACCTGTTAACCTCCGTATCGCGGAGAAATATCATGTTTTCTTTTCTCTCTGTTTTCTTGTCTGATCTGGAATAATGTGAGGCACTATAGCTGGACCCCCGAAGGTGAGAGCTATGTTGATAACCTCATCGCAAACACCAAATCCTATGGGGATGTGAGGCACTATAGCTGGACCCCCGAAGAAGATGAAGATGACTCAGTTCCTCCCCGGTTCAAAAACGGAATCATGGAGGAGTTATGCAAGAGGATAATAAAACTCGAGATAGATAACAACGAGTTGAGGATAGATAATTTTGTTCTCCGTCAGCAGCTGGAGGAAGCAAAGGGCAAACCCTCTACTTTTGCAATACCACCATCTACTTCATCACCACGATCTTCTTCATCACCACCAAAAGAAATCTGAGTATTGGGTATGGGCACTCCCCTTGGCCTTCGCCAAGCTTCGGCGAGGTGCCCCGGTATCGTATCAATATCCACTATCTTTGGCTTTATTTTCTTAGTTCGATTAGTAGTTATCTGTTGCTATTAGATGAATAAAAGTTTAGTTCGATCCTTGCTTTTCGTGAGTTTTCTTAGTGCTCAATCCTTGTAATCATGTGCGAGATATAATGAAGTTTAGTTTAAGTTTTGCCTTCTTTACTCTTGCTGCAATAAAAAGAAAGAAAATAAAAGAAAAAGATCATATGCTAATCTTATGGTAAGTGATGACATTACACAAGGAAAACTATAAGTAGAAAATTTTATTATAGATTGACAAACATAGCATTGGTCAATGATGCAACACATGAAAGAATTAATAAGGGAAGAGAAGATTCACATATAAATATACTATCATGGAAATCTTTTGTGATTGTGACCACCCATCAAAATATTATATGCCAAAATTGTTGACGTTGGACAAGGAAGACAACTTAATGATTTATGTTTCTTCATATTCACATAGAAGTCATATTGTCATAGATCCTTCGACATGTGGTGTTGGCCCCTATCTTTGCTAGCCAAAAACTCCGCACTAAGTAGAGATACTACTTGTGCATCCAAAACCCTTAAACCCTATCTTCTTTGAGAGTCCACCATACCTACCTATGGATTGAGTAAGATCCTTCAACTAAGTTGTCATCGGTGCAAAAAGGCAATAAACATTGCTTATAAAAATGTGAAATCATTTAGTGTAAGGGAAAATTGATCGCTGTACGAACTTGTGATGGTGAAGAATAAAAGCCACAGACTGCATAATAAAGGTTGCCATCACAAGGGGCAATATAACGTGATGTTCTATTGCACTAAGGGGTTGAGTACACAAACAAAAAGTGCATGGCAACCTCTGCTTCCCTCTGCGAAGGGCCTATCTTTTACTTTCATGTATTTACTTTTATGCAAGCTTTAAAGTTTTTCTCTCTATGCCTTTTATTTTTCTCCTTTGGCAAGCATCATGTGGTGAGGAAAGATCTGGGCACATATGTCTAGTTGAATATGGGTGGCATAAGCTATTATTGTTGACATCACCCTTGAGGTGAGTGTGTTGGGAGGCGAAACTATAAGCCCCTATCTTTCTTTGTGTCCGATAGAAATGTTTTGCTCTTGTGTACGCGGTGAGTGTTAGCAATCATATAAGACTAAATGATGGTTGATTACGTGGACTTGCCTAAAGGCTCCGATACGTGACCCTTCTTAAAAAGATGATGAATTGTAGTTGCAAAGTTGACTGAGAACATAGTTTGTTGGTTTCCAATAGAGTTTATGCTTTATACTTCATTGTTGTGATGAATTGTCACTTGTTCATGAGAAGTCTATGATAAAAGTTCTATAATAAAAGTTTTATATTGAAGTTTGCTGCTGTTATAATAAGTCACATGATGCTGCCATGTCCGTATTATTTTTATCGACGCCTCTCTCTCTCTCTCTAAGCATATGGACATGTTTTTCGATTTCGGTTTTCGCTTGAGGACAAGCGAGGTCTAAGCTTGGAGGAGTTGATATGTCCATTGTGCATCATGTTTTCCTACTGTTATTTATGTTGTTTTATTGTATAATAATGCTTTTTGCAGTAATTCTAATGCCTTTTCTCTCATAATATGCAAGGTATGCACCAAGGGGGAGAATTCTAGCAACTGGAAATCTGGACCTAAAAAAGCTACGTCAAGCTACCTATTCTGCACAACTCCAAATGAGCTGAAACTCCCCGAGGATTTTTATGGAATATTTAAGGAATATTGGAGCAAATAAGTACCAATGGAGGGCCACTAGGTGGGCACAACCCACCTGGGCGCACCAGGAGGTCCAAGCGCGCCCTGGTGGGTGCTGCCCTCCTTGGCCCACCTCCAGTGCCCATCTTCTGGTATGTAAGTAATTTTCACATAGATAAAATAAGGAGAGGACATTCGGGACAAAGCGCCGCGGCCTCGAGGTGGAACTTGGGCAGTAGCACTTTTGCCCTCTTGTGGAGTGATTCCGTCAAGGGAACTTCCCTGATGGAGGGGGGAATCATCGTCATCATCATCACCAACAACTCTCTCATCTTTGGGAGGGCTATCTTCATCAACATCTTCACAACACCAACTCCTCTCAAACCCTAGTTCATCTCTTGTGTTCAATCTTTGTATCAAAACTATAGATTGGTGCTCGTGGGTGACTAGTAGTGTTGATTACATCTTGTAGTTGATTAATATATGGTTTATTTGGTGGAAGATTATATGTCCAGATCCATTATGCTATTTAATACCCCTATGTTCTGGAGCATGTTTATCATTTGTGAGTAGTTACTTTCATTCTTGAGGTCACGGGAGAAATCATGTTGCAAGTAATCATGTGAACTTGATATGTGTTCGATATTTCGATGGTATGTATGTTGCCTTTCTCTTAGTGGTGTCATGTGAACATCCACTACATGACACTTCACCATATTTGGGCCTAAGGGAATGCATTGTGGATTAGTTATTAGATGGTGGCTTGCGAGAGTGACAGAAGCTTAAACCCCTGTTTATGCGCTATTCCGTAAGGGACCGATTGGATCCAAAAGTTTAATGCTATGGTTAGAATTTATTCTTAATACTTTTCTCATAGTTGCGGATGCTTGCGAGTGGGTTAATCATAAGTAGGAGGTTTTTTCAAGTAAGAACGGCACCTAAGCACTGATCCACTAATAACCCACAAGTATAGGGGATCGCAACAGTTTCCGAGGGTAGAGTATTCAACCCAAATTTATTGATTCGACACAAGGGGAGCCAAAGAATATTCTCAAGTATTAGCAGCTGAGTTGTCAATTCAACCACACCTGGAAACTTAGTATCTGCAGCAAAGTGTTTAGTAGCAAAGTAATATGATAGTGGTGGTAACGGTAACAAAAGTAAAGACAGCAAAAGTAATGTTTTTGGTATTTTGTAGTGGTTGTAACACTAGCAACGGAAAAGTAAATAAGCGAGAACCAGTATATGGAAAACTCGTAGGCACCAGATCAGTGATGGATAATTATGTCGGATGTGGTTCATCATGTAACAGTCATAACATAGGGTGACACAGAACTAGCTCCAGTTCATATATGTAATGTAGGCATGTATTCCGAATATAGTCATACGTGCTTATGGAAAAGAAATTGCATACATCTTTTGTCCTACCCTCCCATGGAAGCGGGGTCCTATTGGAAACTAAGGGATATTAAGGCCTCCTTTTAATAGAGAACCGGAACAAAGCATTAGCACATAGTGAATACATAATCTCCTCGAACTAAGGTCATCACCGGGAGTGGTCCCGATTATTGTCACTTTGGGGTTGCCGGATCATAACACATAGTAGGTGACTATAGACTTGCAAGATAGGATCAAGAACTCACATATATTCATTAAAACATAATAGGTTCAGATCTGAAATCATGGCACTCGGGCCCTAGTGACAAGCATTAAGCATAGCAAAGTCATAGCAACATCAATCTCAGAACATAGTGGATACTAGGGATCAAGCCCTAACAAAACTAACTCGATTACATGATAAATCTCATCCAACCCATCACCTTCCAGCAAGCCTATGATGGAATTACTCACACACGGCGGTGAGCATCATGAAATTGGTGATGGAGGATGGTTGATGATGATAACGGCGACGAATCCCCCTCTCCGGAGCCCCGAACGGACTCCAGATCAGCCCTCCCGAGAGAGATTAGGGCTTGGCGGCGGCTCCGTATCGTAAAACATGATGATTTCTTCTCTCTGATTTTTTTCTCCCCGAAAGCCAATATATGGAGTTGGAGTTGGCGTTGGAGGGCCACCAGGCGGCTCACGAGGTAGGGGGGCGCGCCCAGGGGGGCGCCCCCCACCCTCGTGGACAGGGTGTGGGCCTCCTGGTCTTCATCTTTGGCGAGGATTTTTTATTGTTTTTTCTAAGGTGTTCCGTGGAGTTTCAGGTCATTCCGAGAACTTTTATTTTTTGCACATAAAACAACATCATGGCAATTCTGCTGAAAACAGCGTCAGTCCGGGTTAGTTCCATTCAAATCTTACAAGTTAGAGTCCAAAACAAGGGCAAAAGTGTTTGGAAAAGTAGATACGACGGAGACGTATCAACTCCCCCAAGCTTAAACCCTTGCTTGTCCTCAAGCATTTTAGTTGACAAACTGAAAGAGAAAAAGAAAAACTTTTACAAACTTTGTTTGGTCTTGTTGTTGTAAACATGAAAAGCCAGCATTCAAGTTTCAGCAAATATTATGAACTAACCATACTCACAATAACACAAAGGTCTCACAATTACTCGTATCAATAGCATAATCAGCTAGCGAGCTATAATAACAAAACTCGGATGACAACACTTTCTCAAAATATTCAGAACATGATATAACAAAATGGTATCTTGCTAGCCCTTTCTGAGACCGCAAAACATAAATGCAGAGCACCTTTAAAGATCAAGGACTGACTAAACATTGTAGTTCATGGTAAAAGAGACCCAGTCAAGTCATACCCAATATAAACCAATAATAATGAATGCAAATGACAGTGTGCTCTCCAGCGGGTGCTTTTAATAAGAAGGGTGATGACTCAACATAAAAGTAAATAGATAGGCCCTTCATAGAGGGAGGCAGGGATTTGTAGAGGTGTCAGAGCTCGGTTTAAAAATAGAGATTGAATAACATTTTGAATGGCATACTTTTGCTGTCAACGCAACAACTAAGAGATGAAGATATCTTCCATGCTAAACAAATTATAGGCGGTTCCCAAACAGAATGGTAAAGTTTATACTCCCCTTCCTCCACATGCATCAATCCATGGCTTGCTCGAAACAACGAGTGCCTCCAACATTCAACGGTTCCCAGGGGGAGTTTTGTTTGCAATTATTTGGATTTAGTTTGCATAAAGCATGGGACTGGGCATCCCGGTGACCAGCCATTTTCTCGTGAATGAGGAGCGGAGTCCACTCCTCTTGAGAATAACCGCCTAACATGGAAGATAAGGACAGCCCTAGTTGAAACATGAGCTACTCGAGCATACAAAACAGAATTTCATTTGAAGGTTTGGAGTTTGGCACATACAAATTTACTTGGAACGGCAGGTAAATACCGCATATAGGAAGGTATAGTGGACTCTTATGGAACAACTTTGGGGTTTAAGGAGTTTGGATGCACAAGCAGTATTCCCGCTTAGTACACGTGAAGGCTAGCAAAAGACTGGGAAGCGACCAACTAAGAGAGCGACAACAGTCGTAAACATGCATTAAAATTAATTCACACCGAATACAAGCATGAGTAGGATATAATCCACCATGAACATAAATATCATGAAGGCTATGTTGATTTGATTCAACTACATGCGTGAACATGTGCCAAGTCTAGTCACTCAATTCATTTAAAGGAGGATACCATCCCATCATACCACATCATAATCATTCTAATAGCCTGTTGGCACACAAGGTAAACCATTATAACTCATAGCTAATCAAGCATGGCACAAGTAACTATAATCTCTAAATGTCATTGCAAATATGTTTTCTTCATAATAGCTGACTCAGGAACGATGAATCATCATATTTACAAAAACAAGAGAGGTCGAGTTCATACCAGCTTTTCTCATCCCAATAAGTCCATCATATATCATCATTATTGCCTTTCACTAGCACAACCGAACGAAGTGTATAATAATAAGAGTGCACGTGCATTGGACTAAACTGGAATCTGCAAACATTCAATAAACGGGAGAAGACAAGTAATATGGGCTCTAAGTTAAATAAAAAATCATGCATATAAGAGCCACTTCAACAATTTAATCATGGTCTTCTCCTACTGACCCCCAAAGAAAAGAAAAGAAATAAAAAACTATTTACACGGGAAAGCTCCCAACAAACAAAAGAAGAACAGGAAATATTTTTGGGTTTTCCTTTTTAAATTACTACAGCAAAGAAATAAACTACTACTAATTTTTTTTGTTTTTCTTAAGGTTTATTAAACACACAAGAAGAAAGCAGGAAAAAGAAAATAAACTAGCATGGATATTACAGTGAAAGAGTATGAACACCGACATCTAGCAATGAGTGTGTGTGAACATGAATGTAATGTCGGTGGGAAATACGTACTCCCCCAAGCTTAGGCTTTTGGCCTAAGTTGGACTATTGCCGGGGATGGCCTGGCGAATACCCGTAGGTGAAGCTGGGGTCATACTACGACGAAGAAGGCTCCGGCTGCCACTTGCTGGCAACCTCCTCTGGATCCCAAGAATAAACAGATAGTCGTGGAGGCTCATCTTGTGGCTCCGGTTCCGGGGCTGGTGCAGGATTTCGATAGGCTTGGATGGCCGCCCACGGAACGATGTGAGGACCTGCAGACAAGTTAAACAAAGAGGGAGCAGGCAAGGTAATAGTCTCAGGGTGATGTTTATCAAAGTACAATTTATATTTGAGCTCCCCTTCACGACTCTTAACAAGAAAGTCATGCGCTAGCATACTCCTATAATCTAAATAAGCACGGGGCAGCGATGTTTCCTCTTTCTCCTCATGCCTAAGAGGTATTTCCAAATGGTCAGCAAGGCGTGAAGCATAAATGCCTCCAAAGACAGGGCCCTTAGTACGGTTCAAACTTAACCGTCTAGCAATAATTCCACCCATACTAACAGAGTTATTGCGGTATAAACCATGGAACAAAATGATAACATCAGGAACACTAAGGTTTCCATTATTCCTTCGAGCTTCGGCTCGACGAGCCCCTCAAAAGAATCTTCATTATTTCTGAAACAATCTGAAATTTTTAGTAACTTCAAATAAAAGTGAACCAACTTCAATAAAATTGATAGCAACAACTCTTACAAGTGCCTAGAGCCTATATAAAGCATTGGAACTACTTGGAACCATATAAATCTAACATGCAAGCTCAAGAACATGGTCACCTATGCAGCACAAATTTGCAATGAAAAGAGCACTAGAACAAAAACTAATTGGACCAATGGAGGAGTCACATACCAAGGAACAATCTCCCCAAGCAGTTTTGCGAGAGGTGCTTTGAACAAGGAGATCGAAAATCACAGTAACGGGGCTGGAACTCGTGCTTGAGTTGGTTTTTCGTGTTTGTGTGAGGCAGAGGAAGAAGATGGGTGCAGGGATAAGTGGAGGAGGGCCACCATGGGCCCACGAGGCAGGGGGCGCACCCACGGGGGTAGGGCGTGCCCTCCACCCTCGTGGCCAGGTGACAGCTCCCCCCGCGGTGATTTTTGCACAGAAAATTCTCAAATAATCCCGAAAAAAATCATGTTAAATTGGCATGGCATTCTAAGGACTTTTATTTTTGGGATATTTTTATATTGCACGGATAAGTCAGGAAACAGACAGAAAAATACCATTTTACTTTATTTCTACTAAATAACAGAAAATGTAAAAAGGGTACAGAAGGTTGTGCTTCTAGTTTCATCCATCTCATGTTCATCAAAATGAATCCACTAACAAGGTTGATCAAGTCTTGTTAACAAATTCATTCCGATTAACATGGAACCGGAGAAATTTTGAATAACACTATGTTACCTCAACGGGGATATGGACATCCCCAATAATAAGTGTATCATACTTTTTCTTGGCAGTAGGAAGAGGAAATTCAAAACCTCCAAATATAATCGATGGAATTTTTCCAATAGAGTTGATACTGTAAACTTGAGGTTGTTTCCTCGGAAAGTGCACCGTGTGCTCATTGCCGTTAACATGAAAAGTGACATTGCCTTTGTTGCAATCAATAACAGCCCCTGCAGTGTTAAGGAAAGGTATTCCAAGAATAATAGACATACTATCATCCTTGGGAATATCAAGAATAACAAAGTTCGTTAAAATAGTAACGTTTGCAACCACAACAGGCACATCCTCACAAATACCGACAGGTATGGCAGTTGATTTATCAGCCATTTGCAAATATATTTCAGTATGTGTCAACTTATTCAAGTCAAGTCTACGATATAAAGAGAGGGGCATAACACTAACACCGGCTCCAAGATCACATAAAGCAGTTTTAATATAATTTCTCTTAATGGAGCATGGTATAGTAGGTACTCCGGGATCTCCAAGTTTCTTTGGTATTCCACCCTTAAAAGTGTAATTAGCAAGCATGGTGGAAATTTCAGCTTCGGTATCTTTATTTTATTAGTAATAATATCCTTCATATACTTAGCATAAGGATTTGTTTTGAGCACATCAGTTAATTGCATACGCAAAAAGATAGGTCTAATCATTTCAGCAAAGCGCTCAAAATCCTCATCATCCTTTTTCTTGGATGGTTTTGGAGGAAAAAGGCATGGGTTTCTGCACCCATGTTTCCCTTTCTTTACCATGTTTCCTAGCAACGAAGTCTCTTTTATCATAACGCTGATTCCTTGATTGTGGGTTATCAAGATCAACAGCAATTCCAACTTCTACATCCTTATCGTTACTAGGTTGAACATCAACATGAACATTATCATTAACATTATCACTAGGTTCATGTTCATCATGTGATTGTGTTTCAGCATCAAAAATAGAGATATCATTTGGATTCTCAGGTGGCTCAGCAATAGGTTCACTAGAAGTTTGCAAAGTCCTATCATTTTTCTTTTTCTACCTTTTAGAAGAACTAGGTACATCAATATCTTTTCTCTGAGAATCTTGCTCGATTATCTTAGGGTGGCCTTCAGGATACAAAGGTTCCTGAGTCATTCTACCAGTTCTAGTGGCCACTCTAACAACATAATCATTTTTCTTACTATTCATTTCATCAAGCACTTCTTTTTGGGCTTTAAGTACTTGTTCTACTTGAGTGGTCACCATAGAAGCATGTTTGCTAACAAGTTTAAGTTCACCTCTAATATCAGCCATATAATCACCCAAGCGTTTAATCATATAAGAATATTGTTTTAATTGTCTACCAAAATAAGCATTAAAGTCATCTTGCTTAAACATAAAGTTATCAAACTCATCCAAGCACTGACTAGCAATTTTAGTAGGAGGGACTTCAGCTTTATCATATCTATAGAGAGAATTTACCTTTATTACCTATGTCGGGATATCGGGAGGTTCTTCAGTAAATAAGTAATTTAGATCATATACTTCTTCAACAGGCGGTACATTAAGACCGTGTATTTCTTCGATAGGAGGTAAATTCTTAACATCTTCATCTTTAATACCTTTTTCTTTCATAGATTTCTTTGCCTCTTGCATATCTTCGGGACTGAGAAATAGAACACCTCCCTTCTTCGGAGTTGGTTTAGGAATATGCTCAATAATTGGCTCAGAAATTGGCTCAGGAACTGGCTCGGGAGGTGCCCAATTATTTTCATTTGTCAACATATTGTTCAATAGAATTTTAGCTTCATCCGATGTTCTTTCCCTGAAAAGAGAACCAGCACAACTATCCAGGTAATCTCTGGAAGCATCGGTTAGTCCATTATAAAAGATATCAAGTATTTCAGGTTTCTTAAGAGGATGATGAGGCAAAGCATCAAGTAACTTGAGAAGCCTCCCCCAAGCTTGTGGTAGACTCTCTTCCTCAATTTGCACGAAGTTGTATATTTCCCTCAAAGCAGCTTGTTTCTTATGAGCAGGGAAATATTTAGCAGAAAAGTAATAGATCATATCCTGGGGACTTTGCACACAACCAGGATCAAGAGAATTAAACCATATCTTAGCATCACCCTTTAATGAGAACGGAAATATTTTGAGTAAATAAAGGTAGAGCAATCTCTCATTATTAGTAAACAGGGCAGCTATATCATTTAACTTAGTAAGATGTGCCACAACAGTTTCAGATTTATAGCCATAAAAAGGATCAGATTCAACCAAAGTAATTATATCTGGATCAACAGAAAAATCATAATAATCCTTATCGGGAACACAAATAGGTGAAGTAGCAAAAGCAGGGTCGGGCCTCATTCTATCTCTAAAAGATTCTTTACTCCATTTAACTAGGAGCCTCTTAAGTTCATATCTATCCTGGCAAGCAAAAATAGCTGCAGAAGATTCTACATTAAAAAGATAACCTTCAGGGATAGCAGGCATATTTTCATCATCACTCTCATCATCGTATTCGGGTGCAATAATTTCTCTTTCTCTAGACCTAGCAATTTGCTCATCAAGAAATTCACCAAGGGCACAGTAGTATCAAGCATAGAAGTGGTTTCATCGTAAGTATCAGGCATAGCAGAAGTGGCATCATCAATAACATGCGACATATCAGAATTAATAGCAGTAGCAGGTTTAGTGTCGCAAGCTTACTTATAACAGAAGGAGAATCTAGAGCAAGGCTAGATGGCAGTTCCTTACCTCCCCTCGTAGTTGAGGGAAAAATAGTAGTTCGATCATCTTTCAAGTTCTTCATAGTATCCAGCAGATATAAATCCCAAGTGACTCAAAGAATAGAGCTATGCTCCCCGGCAACGGCGCCAGAAAAAGGTCTTGATAACCCACAAGTATAGGGGATCGCAACAGTTTTCGAGGGTACAATACTCAACCCAAATTTAATGATTCGACACAAGGGGAGCCAAAGAATATTCTCAAGTATTAGCAGCTGAGTTGTCAATTCAACCACACCTGGAAACTTAGTATCTGCAGCAAAGTGTTTAGTAGCAAAGTAATATGATAGTGGTGGTAACGGTAACAAAAGTAAAGACAACAAAAGTAATGTTTTTGGTATTTTGTAGTGATTGTAACAGTAGCAACGGAAAAGTAAATAAGCGAGAACCAATATATGGAAAACTCGTAGGCACCGGATCAGTGATGGATAATTATGTCGGATGTGGTTCATCATGTAACAGTCATAACATAGGGTGACACAGAACTAGCTCCAGTTCATTAATGTAATGTAGGCATGTATTCCGAATATAGTCATACGTGCTTATGGAAAAGAACTTGCATGGCATCTTTTGTCCTACCCTCCCGTGGTAGCGGGATCCTATTGGAAACTAAGGGATATTAAGGCCTCCTTTTAATAGAGAACCGGAACAAAGCATTAGCACATAGTGAATACATGAACTCCTCAAACTAAGGTCATCACCGGGAGTGGTCCCGATTATTGTCACTTCGGGATTGCCGGATCATAACACATAGTAGGTGACTATAGACTTGCAAGACAGGATCAAGAACTCACATATATTCATGAAAACATAATAGCTTCAGATCTGAAATCATGGCACTCGGGCCCAAGTGACAAGCATTAAGCATAACAAAGTCATAGCAACATCAATCTCAGAACATAGTGGATACTAGGGATCAAACCCTAACAAAACTAACTCGATTACATGATAAATCTCATCCAACCCATCACCGTCGAGCAAGCCTGCGATGGAATTACTCACGCACGACGGTGAGCATCATGAAATTGGTGATGGAGGATGGTTGATGATGACGACGGTGATGAATCCCCCTCTTCGGAGCCCCAAACAGACTCCAGATCAGCCCTCCCGAGAGAGATTAGGGCTTGGCGGTGGCTCCGTATCGTAAAACGCGATGATTTCTTATCTCTGATTTTTTCTCCCCGAAAGCCAATATATGGAGTTGGCGTCGGAGGGCCACCAGGGGGCCCACGAGGTAGGGGGGCACGCCCTCCATCCTCGTGGACAGGGTGTGGGCCCCCTGGTCATCATCTTTGGCGAGGATTTTTTATTGTTTTTTCTAAGGTGTTCCGTGGAGTTTCGGGTCATTCCGAGAACTTTTATTTTCTGCACATAAAACAACATCATGGCAATTCTGCTGAAAACAGCGTCAGTCCGGGTTAGTTCCATTCAAATCTTACAAGTTAGAGTCCAAAACAAGGGCAAAAGTGTTTGGAAAAGTAGATACGACGGAGACGTATCATCCACCCACATATCGAATTATCAAAGTACCGAACACGAATTAAGCCAACATGATGAAAGTGACTAGATGAATTCCTGTGTACCCTCAAGAACACTTTGCTTATCGTAAGAAACCGTTTTGGCCTTTCCTTTTCCTCAAAAGGATTGGGCTACCTTGCTGCACTTTTTTACTACTATTATTACTTGCTCGTTACAAATTATTTTGCTACCAAACTACTCCGCTACTCACAATTTTAGCACTTGCAGACATTAGCTTGGTGAAAACCACTTGCCATTTCCTTCTGCTCCTTGTTGGGTTCGACACTCTTACTTATCGAAAAGGGCTACAATTTACCCCATATACTTGTGGGTCATCGGTAGACTGGATGTGTCGGCATCTTCTGGCCGAGGGCCTTGGACCATGCAAGGATAGAATTCCTATGCAATGGCTTCAGCCCTCGTCTTGGGGATAAGCTTCATGTAAACAATATCGGCCCAGGGTGGCCTCACAGTGTTCTTCTTCACATATTCAGGGGTAACAAAATGATATTTAAACCATTCCTCTGCCCAGTGCTTGCGAATCCATTGAACTCTAGATTTTTGCTGAGTGTAAGATTCCTCTGTATCAGACTTGTACAGCTCATACAGATCGAGGGGCTGGTCCAATGCAGTGTTGTTGTGGCGCTGTCTGCCACCCTTGTTTGAAGATTTTTTAGAAGCCATTGGTGTCAACCTGAAAGGCTTCACAATAGTATTTGACTTCAATCTGCTTGTCAGGCAAGAGTTGGCTTCAGGTGAGTCAATGTGATGCTATAAGAACTCTGCAAATAAATGCGGACTATGAGAACCAAGGGATTCCCCCATGGACATGTACCTGTGACAACATTAGAGATGCGAGGGAAGGGGAAGAGGTCATATGCATTGTCAGAAGATTTTGAAGATAAATTAGACTGAAGACATTGACCTCACAGTGCAAAGACATTCACTTATTTGAAGTGAGTTGGTTCCAGATTTTTACGAATCCATGAATAAGAACAAGTGAGGAATCCAACTAGTTGTGAGGCATAAGTGAATATACTTGCAAGTTATGAGATGCAGAAAAAGAAAGAAGTAGATCTGGAAGTGTAGAAACTACTTTTAGAAGAAGTTGACAGATTCAATGGATCAAACAGGCGGTAAAAAGTGAGTTTTATTTACCGCACAAAGAACTACTTGACGAGGTGAAGAGGATGCCAAGCAGTCCAATCTCCTGCACCGTAACTTGGCGGCGGAAGACACCTACGACAGCGGCGGAGAAGACGATGCCCACGACCGGCGTGAAGACGATGTCGAAGAAGTCGCAGCAGCTAAGTGCTTCGACTCCGTCGGCGACGGAAGCTAGCGGTGGCGCTAGGGTTTGAGCGAGTTGGTGAGGTGGAAGAGGAGATAATGACGGCAAGGGGAGAAGTATGTATAAGGAGGAGGGCGGCACAGTGTAATTATGCAGGTGCCCCTGGCGGTTCACATCTGGATGACACGTGGCAAGCATGCAACTTATTTAGAGTTGAGCCATGTTCCCACGCGCGCCTAGTTTGTCAGGTGGTTGTTCCGGCTTCTCTAGTTTTCAGGAAAAAAAGGATAAGTGTACTAAAAGTGATTTTAAATGTGTGTCTCTGTATCTTCAGCTGACAAGGACACAGTGAATACATTCGACACGTGTTAACATAATGCATATGAAGAGATATAGAGAATTTGAGGGATAAGCACAAAAGGGGTTAGGGTCTGATCACATCACTTAGTTCAGAAAAATAGCAATGTTGAAGACATAGCTATAAGTGAATGTTGTAGAGGACATAACACATATAAGTA
>NC_041387.1:75697817-75700689 GCF_002162155.2 Triticum dicoccoides
GAAGATCAAAACAACATTGAGAAGATAAACCATGAAGATAAATCAATGTTGAAGTCAAACCAAATATGAAGATTATGCGGTCATGACGCCAAATGAAAAACTTTCAAGAAAAGGTGGTGGTGGCGTTACCCACCGTATAGGAAATATTAGATCCAGACACAGCGCACAATTATCATGGCGCTCCGAAGTCAAATTCCACATTAATGTATTCACACTCAAAGGGTAAGTCTTCATTAATTGAAGATATACGTTACTTCGTGTGTTGCACATCTAAGTCATCAACATGCACAAGCGTTAGGATGTGTGTCCATTCACAGGACATTCTAGGATTCTAAGATATTTAGCTCACACCGCAGCTTGCAAAACCTTTTCTCGTCCAAGGGCTTCGTGAATATATCTGCCAATTGCTCTTCAGTGTTGACGTGAATGATATCAATGTCTTCCTTCATGACATGATCTCTGAGAAAGTGATGACAAATCTCAATGTGCTTTGTCTTCGAGAGCTGAACTGGATTGTTGGCAATCTTGATGGCGCTTTCATTGTCATAGTAGAGTGGCACATGCTTCAAGTTGATGCCATAGTCCTTGATAGTTTGCTTCATCCAGAGAAGCTGAGCACAACAAGATCCAGCAGCATCATACGTCTCCAACGTATCTATAATTTTTTATTGTTCCATGTTGTTATATTATCATTCTTGGATGTTTTACAATCATTTTATAATCATTTTATATCATTTTTGGAACTAACCTATTGACATAGTGCCCAGTGCCAGTTACTGTTTTTTGCTTGTTTTTGACATTGCAGGAAATCAATACCAAACGGAGTCCAAACGCAGTGAAACTTTTTGTGGATTTTTTGGACCAGAAGACATCCAGTGGGTCAAGAAAGTACTTGAGGGGGGCTCCGAGGGGAGCACAACCCACCAGGGTGCACCTAGGTGGGTTGTGCCCACCTCGGTGGCCTCCCGCACCACCTCTTTACTTTAAAAACACCCCAATATTCCAGAAACCCTAGGGGAGTCGACGAAAATCAATTCAAGCCGCCGCAAGTTCCAGAAACACCAGATCCAATCTAGACACCATCGCGGAGGGGTTCATCATGTCCATTGGTGCTTCTCCGATGATGTGTGAGTAGTTCTTTGTAGACCTACGGGTCCGTAGTTAGTAGCTAGATGGCTTCCTCTCTCTCTTGATTCTGAATACAATGGTCTCTTGGAGATCCATATGATGTATTTCTTTTTGCGGTATGTTTGTTGGGATCCGATGAACTTTGAGTTTATGATCAGATCTATGTTTTTATCCATGAAAGTTATTTGAGTCTTCTTTGATCTTTTATCTGCATGATTGATTATAGCCTCGTACTTCTTCTCTGATATTTGGGTTTTGTTTGGACCACTTGATCTATTTATCTTGCAATGGGAAGAGATGCTTTGCGATGGGTTCGATCTTATGGTGCTTGATCTGAGTGATAGAAGGGGAAATGACACCTATGTATCGTTGCTATTAAGGATAAAAAGATGGGGTCTATTTCTACATAAATAGATCTTGTCTACATCATGTCATCGTTCTTATCGCATTACTCTGTTTTCCATGAACTTAATACACTAGATGCATGCTGGATAGTAGTCGATGTGTGGAGTAATAGTAGTAGATGCAGGCAGGAGTCGGTCTACTAATCTTGGATGTGATGCCTATATAATGATCATTGCCTGGATATCGTCATGATTATTTGAAGTTCTATCAATTGCCCAACAGTAATTGTTTTCCCACTGTTTGCTATTTTTCTCGACAAAAGCCACTACTGAAACCTACGGCCCCCAGGTCTCTTCTTTAATATATTTGCCTTCACGATCTACTTTTATTTGCTTTTATTTTCAGTTCTATTAAACCAAAAATACCATGCTTCACTTCATTTTATTTGTGATCTATTTATCCTATCTATCACAACTTTATCACGTCTTCTTGCCAATTTGAGGCACCGTTACCCGAAAGGGATTAACAAGCCCTTTAACACGTCGGGTTGCGAGTATTTGTTATTTGTGTGCAGGGGCTGTTTGCGTTGTGTTGCTTGGTTCTCCTACTGGTTCGATAACCTTGGTATCATCACTGACGGAAATACCTACCATTGCTGTACTGCATCATCCCTTCCTCTTTGGGGAAATACCGACATAGTTCAAGCAAGCATCAAAAGGAATTTCTTGTGCCGTTGCCGGGGAGGATCTTCAACATCAACCAGGTTCCTACTCACAAATCTCATCTCCTCACAATTTACATTATTTAACATTTGCCTCTCATTTCCTCTCCACCACTTCACAAAAAATTGCCGTTTTATTCGCCCTCTTTTTCGTTTGCCATTTTCTCGTTAGATCTGTTTTTGAGTGCAATCTTGTTGCGTAGTCACCATGACTCAAGAGAACACCAAGTTGTGTGATTTCTCAAATACCAAAAACAATGATTTTATTAGCAGTCCAATTGCTCCTCCCGCCACTAATGCAGAGTCTTGTGATATTAATACTACTTTGCTGAATCTTGTTATGAAAGATCAATTTGCTGGTACTCCTAATGAGGTGCCGCGTCCCATCTTAACACATTCGTGGAATTATGCAATATGCAAAAGAAAAAAGATGTGGACAATGATGTTGTGAAGATGAAATTATTTCCGTTTTCTTTGCGAGATCGTGCAAACATTTGGTTTTCTTCTTTGCCTCACAATAGTATTGATTCTTGGAACAAGTGCAAGGATTCTCTTATTACTAAGTAATTTCCGCCCGCAAAAATCATTTCCCTTAGAACCTAGATCATGAATTTCAAGCAACTTGAACATGAGGATGTTGCACAATCTTGGGAAAGGATGAAATTGATGCTGAGAAAT